>NC_054702.1:34671062-34971062 GCF_016097555.1 Gigantopelta aegis
CATTGATTATCTGCTGGTACAGGTAATTTGGCCATCACATGTTTAAAGTATTGTTAAAGGGACACGCCCTAGTTATTAACCGACACGCCCTAGTTGTTAACCATTACGCCGTTGTTTTTCGCTATTAGACCCATTTTCTCACAAATAAAATTGCACTTTACTTACATTTTATTATTTAGAATATACATTTCCATTCACCTGAAGTGTTTTTTGGTAATCCTGGTAATCCTGATGTTTGTAATACCACAAAATGCATTTTTCGTATTTCTTAAAAACGCACGCGCGTCTGAGAAAAAAAAACGTTGAGCAGACAAGGTCTAATCTATTTTTAGAGGGGATCTTCCCGTTTCAACGTCACAGACGTTGGTATACCACGTGACCGTTATCATTTTGGTTCGGTTTGTTTTCTCGTGCACTGTTCGCGCAATCAACATCCGATTTGTTGTTCATTTGTGAGTTTTTTCTTCACAGTTCGTGAACATTTTCATTAACAATAAAGTTCAGACAAGTAAGTATCTCCGTACAAAACGTTACAAACCCTTAAAACAAATAATTTTGCTAAGTCTTACGATATCTGGAGAGGGGATACAACCTCGGGGGGGGGGGGGGGGCACAAGCTATATCCTTTATATAAATAGAGTAGGACAATAAAAACCTTACATTTTCGTCCTGGGGAGGGGAAGTGCCTCACCACCACCACCACCACCACCACCACCACCGCCGCCGCCGCCGGTTACAAACCCTTAAAACCAATAATTTTGCTAAGTCCTACGATATCTGGAGAGGGGATACAACCAGGACAGAACAGTTGGAACATGTCCAGGAGAGGTGAAAAGAACGCACCCCAAGTCTGTGAAATTTGTCGTGACGTAGGCATTGTTGTGCTTCGAGCGACATCTACCGGTGACATCAGAATACAAACTTTCAAAATTAATTCAAGCAATTGGGACATGGGGATTCCCATGGTATTTATCTATATAAAACCTGCTTTTTCACTCCATTTGATAAAAACGTGATCTAAGTGTGTTACAGGTTTGTAGATTAACCAAATTATAATTTATTTTCGCTGGATGGAACTAGGGTGTGCGGCTTTAATATCATCATCATCTAGTGTAAGTGTCGGGTACTCGGGTCCGGGTCGAGTTTGACCCTCGGGTAATCAAGTCCAATATTTTGGACTCGTGGAGACCTTAGTGGTAGTAACATTTATATTATCTAAACAAGCAGGGTCGAATCCATAATTTTTCTAGGGAGGGAGTGCAACGCTTAAAAAGGAGTAGGCTACTTAGAGTATTCAGAAGTACAGTAACGTGTATAATCTATATGACAATCTTCCACAGAAATATCAAACTGACCCTTCTAAACATGTTCCTCACTAATAACCAATGAATGCATTATGTTCATCTGCTAAACAAGTCTGACTTTCGGAGCACTTCGAACTTTGAAGAAGGTGCGCACCTCCAACACACTTTTTTAAATTAAACTGAAATGAACTGAATTGAATTAACTCGTGAACATTTTATGTACAGTCTTACTAATACACATTAATTCCTCTGTTGCATCCCCCCGCTCGTCCAATGTGTGTGGTCCTCAATATAAAACCCTACGCACCTCCAGCTCCGACTTCAACGGTCCTCGTAAACATACAATCATAGAACACTTACCTTTATTCGTCACGTGTAATATTTATCCACTCAGCACTTGTTGAGAACATTGCAACAAACAGCAGTAATTAGCTGTCGTCATTAAATCCAGTAGTATTAGATCCATGCACAGATATTTAACATTTATACACAATTAAAATAAATATTATTATAGATGTCAAAAAGCGATTCTGTTCGCACATTTCTATATCAAGAAGAATGTACGTAGTATCGCTTTGATATCTATAACCATATTAATTAAAGCATTGTTGACGTCACACCAAAGCATTGTTGACGTCATTTCAAAGGAATGTTGAGATTTCGGCCATTTTCGTTACTTTACGGAAAATATCAAAATACCATTGAAATGCGCATCCCAGCACCCTCACCCTTCCCTTTACAGCCAGTAGGAACGGGGCGGGGGCCTGTGAAGTCCACTAGAGTGTGACACAACTCCAGATGTGTTCCCTATGTGCTTGGCTTGATCCGCTTCTGACAGGGAATAAAAGTAGCGCAGCGCTTGTGACCCTTATATAATGTACGTTTTCGTGACACACCCACACACACACACACTCAAAAAAAAAAAAAAAGGAAGAAAAAAGAAACGAAACGAAAAATAATATAAAAATATTAAAGATACAATTAAAATTACGCACATCAAGCTAACCTTTGTATTTACAGTTAGGCATATATCATTTTTGTTAAAATTTACACGTTTAAACTAAAGTTTAATAGTCTTGTCTGCCAGTTTTTAGCAACACATTGGTTGTTTTTAACTTCCGTCGGTCTAAAATCATATGATAATTCAGGGCCGTAGCTAGCGGGGGGCAAGGGGGCGGTTGTCCCTCCAAAAAACAAATCCTTAACCGTTTAAGGAGTTTTAGACTATTAACCATGGCCTTTGTTGAACCAGTTATGGATCACTGGTCGGTGCAAGTGGTTTACACCTACCCATTGAGCCTTGCGGAGCGCTCACTCAGGGTTTGGAGTCGGTATCTGGATTAAAAATCCATGCCTCGACTGGGATCCGAACCCAGTACCTACCAGCCTGTAGACCGATGGCCTAACCACTACGCCACCGAGGCCGGTTACAAGTCAAAATACCCCGTTTGTCAGTTGACCAATGTATTAACGTTTAATAGTCGAAAATGAACAGAGCCGTGCCCTCCGGGGGGCATGGGAGGGGGCAACTGCCCCCTGAGAATCTCACTTTTTTTCTTCTTTTTTTTTTTTACTCCAGAAAATAGCATACACATCTCAGGGTTTAATTTCTATAGTGTTTCATTTGTTTATAAAAAGTAGTGCCCCCCCCCCCCCCAGGATTTTGATCAGGGTACGGCCCCGATGAAGCAAATTATTAATGAGCAAATATTTTTTTCTTTAAAAAAAAAGAAAGACTTAAGTTAAAGGCATATTGTCACAGACCACTGACCTATGATATTACAAAATATTACTTAAAAATATATATATTTGATTTGTCCCTAAATGTACTTTATTCAACCATCTATGTAACCACCATACTCCACTTATTAATGATATTTTGTTAAAAAAAAAAATCGAATTATGGCAATGGTCCATAATTCAAAAACTAACATTGCCGAGAGGTTTAACATGGATTTCCCTTCATCATGGTGTAGTTAAAGTGATGTAATAGCAATAGATTTGGTCTGTAAAAATTAATGTAATTTTGATTTATTATTCATTTTTAGAGAAATAAGGTCATTAAATCTGTGACAGTATGCCTTTAAGTAATTTCTACATAAATAGCCCTGTTAACAAAAGCAAAACACGGAATTCGAACTCCGCCGTTTAAAAATGTAGCCTATAGCAATACCGTGCACAATATCGACTATGTTTTTAGTAGCCCATACTGAATCTTACCTCCTAAAAATTTCGTGCTTACGTAAGTATATATATAAGTAAACTGACGTTTGAGTTGTTACAAACAGATGACCAGAATCATATTGTATAAAGAGACGATGACATTCTAAACAAGAAAATATATTTAATGTGATATTTTAGTTGTTACAAATATACGTATTAGTCGAAAATACCTTCAATGGCTGTAAACTCAAGACTTTTTCTTTAACAGTTTTATACGGATAGGTCATGGAATGGGAATTCTATAGTTTGTGGCTTTGATCAGATACAATAATTTCCACGAGATTGCCTGATTCTGTATCTATTTCTGCGGAAACCTGGGAAAATATTAAAGCTCTGGAAAAGGACTCACCACGTTTTACAAAATACAGTGAAGCTGAAACATCCTTTAACTGGGATTTTGATACAGATATTCGGAGTAAATGTGCTAACCAGATACCTTTTTACCAAGTATTTTCATTATTCTACCCTCAAAATTAGTTGTAATCCTTGTAAAAATGCATAGTGATTCATTTGCAAACCTATATAGCTGTTTGGTAGTAATGCTAATATGAATAAATGTTATCCAGATTCGGGCAGTTTTGTTTAATTGGGGCAAATGCCAGTTTGCCCCTACCCCCAACCCACCCCTACAAAAATGTGAGTCCGTACGCCAAAGCATACATGTTAGGTGATGGGCGTAGGAAGGTGCCAAAAAAAAGTGGAGAGGGGGCGCGCGCGCACACACACACATATATTTAAAAGAAACATCGCTGCTGCTACAAAGTGGGGGGCACATGCCCCGCTTGTCCCCTGCCTCCACCCCCCGCTTCCTACGACAATGTATGTGGATAGAGGTTTGAAATATTTCGAAATTCAACAGTGCCTTTCATTACTTTGATACATTTTAAACAGCAGTTATCTTACTATAATCTTTCTAAAAAGATAAAATGTACCCATTAATTTCCAAGATGTAATTTTACGTTTCATATCCTCATTGAAGAAGATAGTTGCTAGTGACAGTGACACGTGCTGGATTAGCTCCTGGTTGTAATGTGTACTTGTATTTTCATTAAAAATTCATTCACAATGACAATTTACTAACGGTAATAATGAAATAACGAAATGGTACTACATGTATACTGTTGTATTAATGGGTGTTGGCCGAGTTAACAAAACTCTCTGCAGACTGAGTCAACAGTAATACTGTATCACTCATATTACCTGTAAAACAAATGAATGCATTAGACTGAGTATCCATTGTGAAGTTCTAAACCATTTAGAACGTTACAATGGATACTCAGTCTAATGCATTCATTTGTAAATGTCTACCACCGGATCCAGGCGTGACTGCTGAGTTTGGTCCACATCCAGATTTTTTTCAGAATGGGTCGAAGTATAATTGTGCAAAATTTCGTACTTCAACTCAAACATTCAGTGTTTTTGTTGGGGGGGGGGGGGGAGGTGGGGTTTGGTTTTTTTACCAACTGCATTAGTAATACTGGGTAGTAGTAACAACAGGCATATATTTAAAGGTAAAGTGTTAGGGATGTGCAGCCCCACCCCTCAACCCCTCCCAAAAAAAAACCTGTCACAGAGCTACCAAGATTTTCTTTTTTTAAGTTAGGGAATTGTAGCATCTTGGTCAGCTGGGTGTTTAGGATTATAAATCCTCAAATAATTTCAATGTGCAGTCAGTCTAGGATCAATCCCCATCGGTGGGCCCATTGGACTATTTCTCATTCCATCTAGTGCTTCATAACTGGTATATCAAAGGCTGTGGTATTATGCTATCCTGTCTGTGGGATGTGCATATAAAAAGATCCCTTGCTGCTAATGGAAAAATGTAGGGGTTTCCACTTTAAGACCATATGTCCAAATTACCAAATGTTTGACATTCAATTGCTGATGATTAACAAATCAATTTGCTCTAGTGGTTAACTTTAACTTTTATTCCCTGTTCCTAATATCAAATGTGAGTGTTCTGATTACATGTGTGTTTATGTTTATGTGTATGTGTGTGTGTGTGTGTGTATGTGTGTGTATGTGTGTGTGTGTGTGTTTATGTTTATGTATGTGTGTGTGTGTATGTGTGTTTATGTTTATGTGTGTGTGTATGTGTGTGTGTATGTGTGTGTGTATATGTGTGTGTGTGTGTGTGTGTGTGTGTGTATGTGTGTGTATGTGTGTATATGTGTGTGTGTGTATGTGCGTGTATGTGTGTGTGTGTGTGTGTGTGTTGTGTGTGTGTGTGTGAAAGAGAGAGAGAGAGGAGAGAAGAGACAGAGACAGAGACAGAGACAGAGACAGAGAGAGAGAGAGAGAGAGAGAGAGAGAGAGAGAGAGAGAGATCTTGGGACATAATTACAAACACAAAATAAAAAATAAAACATTTGAGCATTCAATTAAAACCCACATAGAGTGCATATTACTACCATCTTTCCCACTTCTCTCAAATACAAATTTATAAACCCACATAGAGTGCATATTACTACCATCTTTCCCACTTCTCTCAAATACAGTTAAAACCCACATAGAATGCATATTACTACCATCTTTCCCACTTCTCTCAAATACAAATTTATAAACCCACATAGAGTGCATATTACTACCATCTTTCCCACTTCTCTCAAATACAATTAAAACCCACATAGAGTGCATATTACTACCATCTTTCCCACTTCTCTCAAATACAAATTTATAAACCCACATAGAGTGCATATTACTACCTCTTTCCCATCTTTCCCACTTCTCTCAAATACAATTAAAACCCACATAGAATGCATATTACTACCATCTTTCCCACTTCTCTCAAATACAAATTTATAAACCCACATAGAGTGCATATTACTACCATCTTTCCCATTTCTCTCAAATACAATTAAAACCCACGTAGAATGCATATTACTACCATCTTTCCCACTTCTCTCAAATACAAATTTATAAACCCACATAGAATGCATATTACTACCATCTTTCCCACTTCTCTCAAATACAATTAAAACCCACATAGAGTGCATATTACTACCATCTTTCCCACTTCTCTCAAATACAAATTTATAAACCCACATAGAGTGCATATTACTACCATCTTTCACACTTCTCTCAAATACAATTAAAACCCACATAGAGTGCATATTACTACCATCTTTCCCACTTCTCTCAAATACAAATTTATAAACCCACATAGAATGCATATTACTACCATCTTTCCCACTTCTCTCAAATACAAATTTATAAACCCACATAGAGTGCATATTACTACCATCTTTCCCACTTCTCTCAAATACAATTAAAACCCACATAGAGTGCATATTACTACCATCTTTCCCACTTCTCTCAAATACAATTAAAACCCACACAGAGTGCATATTACTACCATCTTTCCCACTTCTCTCAAATACAAATTTATATTTGGGTGGTAGCGAGGACTTTCAAATATTAAACATAAAATTATTCACAACTCTCCCAGTTTCATAACTCTAGTTCTGTTAAAACGTGTAATAAAATATTTGCTGTAAATTCATAAAATAAATATATGTGTAGACAATGGCAGGAAGTGAATAAGATCAACAATTCCATATGTTTGTCATTTAGAAAGCTTGTTAGCCTGTTTCCTGCCGTTCATAATGTAAATAACAGCTACAAACAAGCTGACCCATTTGTCACAAACCTTTGCATTCTTGTGTGTCTATATTTCTCAAGCAACATAAATTTCTTATTGGGAGTGTTCCATGTACAGTGAAACCCCTCAACACCGGACCCTCTCTAAACCGGACGTTTTCCGCGGTCCCGTGATTTACACATCTTTTAACACTATATTTTACCCCTCTAAACCGGAAATCCCTCTAAACTGAACACCGGACAAACAATTCGGTCCCAATGTGTCAACTTAGTGTAAATCCTACCCCTGAAAACCGGACGATCAAACCGATACCAATCAATATGGCGCCCACCTGTCTGTGAACACCGATGGCTAGTGCAATATGCGCATGCTCGAGATCGCTGTTATCAATGTAATCACCGCTGCATACAGTACAGGTACCGCTCAGCAGGCAAGATTAGCAACTTGACAATAAACAATTAAAAGGACTGATCGCAAGCTTTGGTATAGATTTAACTACTGTAAACACATTGATTGTGTTGTAATTATGGTTAACATTAGCGGAGTTCGGGTTTGGGTTAGATGTCTTTATTAAGTTACGAGTGTGTTTTAAGGTCTTAAATGTGATCCTTCACAAACATGTCTCATGATTGACACAAATAACAGGGCATTTAATTTGCTGCCTTCCTATTGTGTGAATGTGTTGGGGGTTTTTTTTAAACGTTTGTTTAGCGAAATAAAGAGTAAGCAAAAGTATATGTTGGCTTTGCGTAGTCGAATAGATGTTAGTAGTGTTTCATTTTCTAAATGCTCATAAATGCACCATTTTTCAACATATTCTTGTTGTTCTTGTTTTAAAACACTTTAACACTTTCCCTATTTTATGGAGAACGGAAGGTATTTCCGTCCAGGCAGACCCTGAAAACCGGACACCTCTGAAAACCGGACATTTTACTTGGTCCCATGGATGTCCGGTATTGAGGGGTTTCACTGTACCTACAGAGCATACCTTTCATTCATTTCAACTTATTTTCGTGCTTATATCCAATTAAGGTTCAAGTACGCTGTCCTGGGCACACACCTCAGCTATCTGGGCTGTCTTTCTAGGACAGTGGGTTAGTTATTAGTGGTTAGTGAGAGAGAAGAGGGTGTAGTGGTCTTACACTTAACCACTGAGTCATTAAAACTCGCTCTGGCTGGGAGCTGGTACCGGGCTGTGAACCCAGTACCTACCAGTCTTATGTCCGATGGCTTAACCATGACACCACTGAGGCCGGTACACAGCATACCCACATGTATATGTATTACACATACTTTAAAATACATGTACAGTGTATACTAGTATATTGATTTTAAATTGTACCCCCAGAGTAACTTACACTATGCACATATTATTCTAGAAATTATAACACAAACATGGTTAAAATCAGTTCCTATTATAGTCCGTCCCATAGAGAACACCTGTTTTTCAAGCTATGGAATTTACTACAAGTTATTTATTTCTGAGCCGATTGTTTTCTAAATCACACACTAAAAATAGTATTTTCTTGTTATTTCCAAAATACATTTACTTTTCTTCTTATGTCAAACCAAACTGAAATTATTTACAAAAAACAGTTTTACAGAATGATGGGACAGACTATTAGATGTGAAATCAAGGCTAGCTCTGCCACCTACCAATTTCACCCATTGTTAATTTTAAAATCAATTGGCAAACATTTATTTTAATTTGGAGGCATAATTTCAAATAATGGGATTCTGCAATTTCTGAGGTTTTATAGATAATTTGTTGAAGGAAAGAAGGAAGGAAATGGTTTATTTAACGACACACTCAACACATTTTATTTACGGTTATATGGCGTCAGACATATGGTTAAGGACCACACAGATATTGAGAGAGGAAACCCGCTGTTGCCACTTCATGGGCTACTCTTTTCGATTTGCAGCAAGGGATTTTTTTTATGCACCATCCCATAGACAGGGTTGCACATACCACGACCTTTGATGTACCAGAAGTGGTGCACTGGCTGGAGCGAGAAATAGTCCAATGGGCCCACTGACGGGGATCGTCAATTTGTTCAATACATATACCGGTATGTGGTATAGAGAATGAGAGAAAAAGCCTGTTGCCACTATGTACTCTACATGTTTTTTTCAGCAGTAATGGATCTTTTAAAATCAAAATTGGAAGAGGGAAATGTTAGATATATTACGGTAAAGTGATCCATCCAACAATCTGTTATCTCAGGCAGTTGTTCAACACCAGCCAGTGCACCACGACTGGTAAATCAAAGGCTGTGATATGTGCTATCCTGTCTATGGGATGGTGTATATAAAAGATCCCTTGCTGCTAATCGAAAAGAGTAGGTAATAAAGTGGAGACAGCGGGTTTCCTTTCTCAATATCTGTGTGGTCCTTAACCATATGTCTGACGCCATATAACTGGGGCGGGACATAGCCCAGTGGTAAAACACTTGCTTGATGTGCGGTCGGTTTGGGATCGATCCCTGTTGGTGGGTCCATTGGTTTATTTCTCATTCCAGCCAGTGCACCACAACTGGTATATCAAAGGCCATGGTATGTGCTATCCTGTCTGTGGGAAAGTGCATATAAAAGATCTCTTACTGCATTAGAAAAAATGTTGCGGGTTTACTCTGATAATTACATGTCAAAATTACCTAATGTTTGACATCCAATAGCCAATGATTAATAAATCAATGTGCTCTAGTGGCATCATGAAACAAACCAAACTTCTTCTTCTTCCGTCATAACCGTAAATGAGTTGAGTGCCATTAAATAAACCATGTCCTTCTTTGTTCTACACCACTGAGTTAAATCTGTGCTGATTATATCCATATGTTCCGTAGCAGTGATAAATTATGATGAAACTGAAATAATCAGCCTTGTTAGTGCTAAGTAACTTGTTTGGTAAGCGAAAAAAAAGGTTTATCACCTAGGCATTTAGACATTCACATTTTTTAATAGTAATAAATCTCTTATAAACTTTCAATCAATTAGTATGAAAATGCATTACAAAATATACATATATTTTAGGAAAAATTAAAAGCAAAATAAAAAGCAAAGAGTTCAACAGTGAATAGAAGTAAAAGACAAATATACTTTTCTCCGTTGCAAGTTCTGGTCATATGTGCAGCAGGTGCGTGCACATAGGAGGGGTTTGGGAGTCAAAACCTCCCCTGCTCCAGTTAATTTTCTGGTTGGGGGGGGGGGTAAATATATTTTCTGTGGGAGCATGACTTTTTGTTGTTTTTGTCCTTCAATAAATAATGGTTTTATGTTAGGTGGGTTTTTAAAAAAAATCATATTCTTATTATTAAATTGTCATTTGTTAACAGATCATATGTGTGCTGAAAAAACATTGAACAGTGTTCACTGAGAAGCAGATAAATTCTGGGAGAACTGACAAGGGAACAAGAAACATTCTACAGACCAAGAACTTTATGACATTGACACAATACAACAGATTTGGAAGTGGGTGTTTAACCACACAGATGGACAGATGAGTTATGGTTATGAAGAAGAAAATCACTGGGATATGGAATTGAAGGACATGATAGAATCATGTTCTGTCAGAAGAAAGAAAATGGGGACCAAAATTGACAAAGGAAAAAGGAAGGTGGAGTTTTGGTTGGGTGGAGTGTCAAAGATGCCTACAGTTAATCAATATGTTATAAATTACTGAATATAACTAAAGATTTCTTTTTCACAAAAACCAAGTACAACATATTCATGTTTGAAAATACTGCTTATCAGTGTTGCAAGTATAGTGATATTGTATATTGTATATTAATATAATAAACAAGGTTGAAAAGTTGAAATTTGTTTATGTTTAACGACACCACTATACAGCATATTGATTATTCAGCTATTGGATATCAAATGTTTGGTCATTATGACAGGTCTTCGGAGAAAACATGCTAGTTTTCCACTGGCAGCAAGGTATCTTTTACATGTAGTTTCCCAAACAGAACAGCACATACCATGGCCTTTGATATACCAGTCATGAGGGACTGGTTTAAACAAGATTAATAAAAGGATATTGGGGCATCATCATTTTGGCTTCGCACACAATCATCTTACTGTGTTTGGAAAAAAAAATCCATATTTGATGATCACACAAAATGAAAACAAAACTATTTCCATCTGAATCAAAGTTTTGGCTGATCATCTTACAGAGTTTGAATTTTGTTTTCTTCAATATTTGATGATCACGTATGCATCTTATAAAATGAAAAGAAAAACTTTTTCCATCTGAATCCATCGGAACTGTTTAGTATTTTCAGTATTTAAAATTAGAATTAGCTTAAAAACACTATAGGCCATCTGTAATAATATGCTTTAATTTCAGAACCACCACTTCTTGCCTTGCCTATGTTTGGTCATTACCTATTCCCTTCCATCGGTCTGATCCAGGAACCACCACTACACTCGGTTCATCAAACAGATAAAAGCATTGCACACATATCTATCATCCTGTCTTGGAAGGTCCATGCTTGTCTTGCCAATTGTTAACTGTCTCAGTTTGATGATGATCGAGTTGTGCAGCACCACCAATTTGGCCTGTCAAGCTAAATGTTGGTTGCAAGATTAATTTATCTACTAATGGGTTCAATTGTTTCATGTTGGTGATCAGTTTAGTGGAAACAGAAGAATATCACTTGATGCAGGATCAACCATAAGAGTGTGTATACATACCAACCTCAGTGGTTCAGCGCAACGATGAAAAAGTTCACATTAATCTCTACTTTTCAAAACCTTGCAGCTTTCCAGAATTTGTGTCCAGTGTCATTTTTATCCCTGGTCACGGTTAAGTCATTGGCCTTAAGGCTAGGAACCATATGTTTGACATACAATAGCTGATGATTAATAAATTAATGTGCTCTAGTAGTATCATCAAACAATACAAACAAACAAACATTTATGGCTAAGAAGTGCCAAGTGAGATTTAATGGCTAACCACTAGAAAATAGCAAATAGCCAAGATGTATGCCTAGGAAGGTATGCTTGAACAATGAGTGCATACAAGCAAAAACTCCATTAACAATTAAAAAAAGGAAGGAAGGAAATGTTTTATTTAATGACGCACTCAACACATTTTATTACGGTTATATGGCATCGGACATATGGTTGAGGACCACACAGATATTAAGGGAGGAAACCTGCTGTCGCCACTTCATGGGCAGCTGGGCTACTCTTTTCAATTAGCAGCAAGGGATCTTTTATATGCACAATCCCAGAGACAGGATAGCATATACCACGGCCTTTGATGTACCAGTTGTGATGCACTGGCTGGAGTGAGAAATAGCCCAATGGGCCCAGACGGGGATCGATCCCAAACCAACCGCGCATCAAGCAAGTGCTTTACCACTGGGCTACATCTTAACAGAAATGCATCATCAGTAATCGGCCATGGGAATGCAGGATGTCATAAGATCAGAACTCGTGACCAGACTTGTCAACCCTCCTGTAGACTAGTAACTGGAAAAAGGGAACACATTCTAGTCTGCCAATTTAGCAGAGTATACATTTGTCAAAATGGTCATCACCTTATTGTTCTGAATCAGGATTCAAAACAGAAATCACTGGCATCCAATAAATAAAAGTGCAAATCATGTAAAAACAATGAATAGACAAATGTAGTTTTTAAATTAATCAATGTTTTAAATATTTTATTTTCTGTGTAATCACCTGCTTTGCTAGAATGACTGAGTGGCACCATTCCCATTCATTCATGTTAAAATGGCTATATTGTTTTTATTCCTCATTTTGGAATTAAAAACCCCAATCTAACCAATAAAAACAACAATTTTAATATTATTGTATTTTTAAGATACACTGTAATATACATGTATGTGCTAAATAAATATGTTAGTTTGATTAAATCCATGTACATGTATATTATTACTTATTTTGTAATTATATCTCAACTTAATCAGATGTTTAAAAGTTAAAATGAAAAATCCACATTTCTTGTGAAACAACATTACATTTCCCAAAGTCATAGCAATGAGTGTCAAGTCAGATTTCAGAAATAAATTCCTAGATAAATTTCGTTTGTCCCCCCCCCCCAATCTTCTAAAAAAAAATTGCTAAATCTCCTGTTTTGGGGGATCCATTGTCCCTCCATGACAAGGTCCAATATCGACAGGTCTATGCATGATCAGGATACGATAGGAGCAGGTAAACGTGTACCCAAAGTAAACGTTAGGTTTATTTAATGACACCACTAGACCACACTGATGGATTAATCGTTGACTATTGGAAGTCAGTCATTTAACAATTCTGACATATAACTGCATGTAATCTTAGAGAAAACCTGCTACAATTCTGACATATAA
This sequence comes from Gigantopelta aegis, assembly GCF_016097555.1. Taxonomy (NCBI): domain Eukaryota; kingdom Metazoa; phylum Mollusca; class Gastropoda; order Neomphalida; family Peltospiridae; genus Gigantopelta; species Gigantopelta aegis. The sequence goes on from NC_054702.1 coordinate 34,684,529, forward strand.
CTGCATGTAATCTTAGAGAAAACCTGCTACAATTCTGACATATAACCATGTAATCTTATAGAAAACCTGCTACAATTCTGACATATAACTGCATGTAATCTTAGAGAAAACCTGCTACAATTCTGACATATAACTGCATGTAATCTTAGAGAAAACCTGCTACAATTCTGACATATAACCATGTAATCTTATAGAAAACCTGCTACAATTCTGACATATAACTGTAATCTTAGAGAAAACCTGCTACAATTCTGACATATAACTGCATGTAATCTTAGAGAAAACCTGCTACATTTTTCTTTTAGCAGCAATGGATCTTTTATATGCACTTTCCCACAGACAGGACAAGACGTACCAGGCATGGGACACACATACCCAAGCACAAACAATCAGTTGTCATGGACTGATCTCTTCAGAAACCTCTGGTTGGTGGATGTAAACTTGTGAAATGGTTTATATAAAATGTAACAAAATGCATTTTTTAAACATTCCAAATTAAGCAATACAGTAATATTTTAAAAATAATAGCCCATCCAAAAACAAACAAAACATTATTTAACTATTGACAACATTACCTAGGACTGCATGATGTGTGCATGTGGTCACACAAACTTTAGAAAAGAAAAAAACAAAACATTTGTGTACATTGTTTTATAAACAGGAATGATGAATAAATAATTATAAAATATTACAGCCCTCTCTTCCTGCTTAGAAGTCGTATAAATGTTTTACGTTTGTGGTTTAAAGAATTTCTAATAATATATGTAATGGGTTATTAACTTGGGTATTCCAAGCTTGTAATAAAATATTTGTATCCAATTGTTGAAATGTGATAGTTTGTAAAATTTCATTTTTTGCTAAAGAAATGTCAGAAATCATTAATAATTAAAAACCACTTTCAAGTCAAATGTTTCAAATGGTAAGAATTCCATTCTTGGTTAATGTAGGAAAGTTGCTACATATTTTAAATTGTTGTTTAGCATATTGTTTAGTGAAATATAAAACATAAGATTCCAGGGCCCAGGTTTTCAAAGCTATTTTAGCACTACGATATTGTAAAACCATTGTAGTCTATGGCATGCATCATCATGACGTGATAACTAATGAGGGTTTTACAATATTGCAGAGCTAAGATAACTTTGAAAATCTGTAGACTGAAAAATCACTAACTCAATGCACGTTTCCTCTGCAATGAAGCAGCAATCTGTTCATTGATTACACATGAATCACATTCACCAGTCCATTCATCACTTTGTGTATTCATCTAACAACATAGTCAATGTATTTGTTCAGTCCATCACTTGTGTGTATTCATCTAACAACATAGTCAATGTATTTGTTCAGTTCATCACTGTGTGTATTCATCTAACAACATAGTCAATGTATTTGTTCCATTCATCACTGTGTGTATTCATCTAACAACATAGTCAGTGTATTTGTTCAGTTCATCACTTTGTGTATTCATCTAACAACATAGTCAATGTATTTGTTCAGTTCAAATTAAAGTCTTTTTATAGTTACGAGGGGCGGGACATAGCCCAGTGATAAAGCATTCACTTGACGCACGGTTGGTCCAGGATCGATCCCCGTCGGTGAATCCATCGGGCTATTTCTCGTTCCAGCCAATGCTCCACAACTGGTTTAAAAAAGGCTGTGGTATGTACTATCCTGTCTGTGGGATGGTGCATATAAAAGATCCCTTGCTGCTAATCAAAAAGAGTAGCCCATGAAGTGGCGACAGTGGGTTTCCTCTCTCAATATGTGTGTGTTACTTAACCATATGTCTGACACCATATAACCGTAAATAAAATGTGTTGAGTGCATCGTTAAATAAAACATTTCTTTCTTTTTATTTATAGTTACAATCCACTTGTAAAATATGTAATGTTACTTGCTACTTTTAAGTGCACAGTATAAAAATATTTTCCCCCTCTTAATACATGTACCTTTTTTTTTTCGTTATTAATATAAAGCATGTATTAAAAATTATTATACAGTTGTCTTTTTTCTTCTTCAATTTGTACTGGATGAATTAGAAATTAGAAGTATGATTTAGCTAAATGTAATTTACTTCTGGTTTTTAAATCCTGTTAACGTTGATGTACATCCATCCTAAAGAAATTTCTTTTCTATTCATCTTTCAGTCTCTATACATTTATACATCTGGCCAAAACTGTCCAATAGTCTGAACAGAGCACTACTGGCGTAGAAAATGTACTGTTTACATAAGCCATTAGCGATTGCATTTATTAGGTTTCTTTCCTTCCTAACATATTCTGAGTCAAAATATGTACAGTATCCCTTGATGTAGGAGATTTTTATCACAGGGTAAAGACAGCCACCTGCTGTTATTAGCCATTTCTATAAACAGACCCAGCAGAAGACGGTCTCACTGTTATAAACTCACTCTCCTGTTCAGCAGATTCAACCCTTCCATTCTACAATGGTGCACTGGAACCATCTGTGTTTATTGAGGAGATAATTGCAGTATCTGGATCGACTGTTTGATGAGAACTGGGAGGAATGGCAGACTGCCATATTGTTGGTGTAAAAAATAAAAAAAAATAAAAAAAAGAACCTTATATTTAGCTGTTTCAAAACCAATGTTTTAAAGGATACTGTCCATCCATCTGGTTCCCATCAACATTAATCTGTCAGTCTTTTTATTTAGCTGTTCTTCATTATGCTTCTAATGATAATGATTAGGGTTCAACAAATTCACTAGCCCTTGATCCCGGCTAGTGAATCTTTGGTCTGCGCTAGTGGAAATTATCAGCTGTAAAACAATAATATATAGGGCACTAGCCAAAGCTTCTGTGAGGGCTACTGACTTTCTCAAACATTTATTGAACACTGGATAACCAATGTATGTCTTGTCTGTCTACTGATGTATCCTATATCATTAGTTAATTAATGAATGATAAAAAATATACATTATATTTCGCTTAATTTCTTATTTTTGTGTGTGTTGTGGAGTGCAGAGGGCATGTCTTGTTATTCCAGTGATCTCACTGTGCAAAGTACAGAAAGTTCCTAATGTTGAACTGTTGATCTACTGGCTGGAGTGCTGTCTGGGATGTGTTTATTTCTGTCAGTCAGACGTGAAATGTGAGACCTCACACAAACACCAGCAACATGGAGCTGGCTACATTGGTGTCACCCAACCCCACCTGCCCTGTGTTGGTGCAGATGTGAACCGTGAGACCCCACACAGACACCACCAACATGGAGCTGGCAACATTGGTGTCACCCAATCCACCTGCTCTGTGTTGGTGCAGACGTGAACTGTGAGACTCCACACAGACACCACCAACATGGAGCTGGCAACATTGGTGTTGCCCCAATCCACCTGCCCTGTGTTGGTGCAGACGTGAAATGTGAGACCTCATACAAAGATCAGCAATATGGAGCTGGTAACATTGGTGTCGCCCCAGCCCACCTACCCTGTGTTGGTGCAGACATTAAAATACATGTACATACATGTACAATCAAAAGTTTGTCATTAAGACCACCCATGAAACCACAAGAAGGAATTGTTTATAAACATAGGTTAAAATATATGAAACAAAATCAAATCCAAATTAAAAGTTTATCTTCAGCAAATATATTTAATAATAAATTCATTAAAAAAAAATGATTCAGCAGTTAAGGCAGCAAATTCTAGTTATTAGATGGTGTTAAATATTGTCTTACTATTACAGGCTTTTTACTGTAAACTTATCACACATATGACACATCACCAACAACTTCCTGCTTAAATTATCAATTTTGACAAATCCAACATGTCTTTGGTGATCCTGGTATGGTGTCTAATTAATTTTATGCTAAAAGAAAAAGGTATGTAGTGGCTTACAACTGCCTAATGCCAATTTCAAAGTAATTTACGATGAGAGAGAGGGAGAGGGAGAGGGAGGTAGAGAGAAAGAGTAGGGTCAGAAGGTTTAACATGTTTAATAAGCATTTTGGATGTTTTTATTTTTGTTGGGGGGGGGGGGGGATTAGAGTTTCGGTTATTGTTTGTTTTTTGGGGGGTTGGGGTTGGGGGGAGGGTGTGCCTTGGTGCAGTTAAGAAAAACTGAATTATTTTTTTCAGTTTAAATCTATATACAAGGAAATGTATAAAATGTTTATTATAGACAGATGGGTGCTATACACTGTTCTTTTCTAATCTCACATTTTGGGCATTCGTTCATGTCACCATGTTCCAAATGTCAACACAATCAAGATCATTTCGAACTGTTCTCAACAATATGAACAATATGTCAGCATGTTCATAATGTTTCGATAATAGATTAATTAACAATACAACTTGTAAATTTAAACTGTATACCAGTACATTAAAAATAAAAAGAGAGAGAATCTAAGAATAGATATCTCAATTTTATTTCATTTCAACTTATTTTCGTGCTTATATCAAATTAAGGTTCAAGCACGCTGTCCTGGGCACATACCTCAGCTATCTGGGCAGTCTGTCCAGGGTTAGTTGTTAATGGTTAGTAAGAGAGAAGATGGTGTAGTGGTCGTTAAAACTCACTCTGGGTGAGAGCAGGTACCGGGCTGCGAACCCAGTACCTACCAGCCTTATGTCCGATGGCTTAACCATAACAGCACCAAGGCCGGTATCTCAATTTAATAACCATAGCTCAGTTAGCCCAAACAAATTATCATACAAATGGTATAAAATTCATCATTATGATTACCCAAAACAAATTAAAATAATAATAAATAAAAATCAATTCCTCAAAGAATAATTTTTAAAATCTGTTATTTTATCAATAAAACATCCATCACAAATTTAACAGATTGTGAGCATTCATGCAGTAGTATGAAATACCCTCACAATCTGATATTTGTATTCTTTGCAGGCATACTGGTGATAAAAACCTCAATCACAGGCTTTTAGCAGTCTCTCTACAAGGATTTCTTCAATACAAAATAAAAGGAATGTGTGACAATCACCGAGTTGAAGCACTTTATTTCATAATCCACCTGGGCTTAACTCAAGTTAATTAGCAGTAATTACCTTTAGAGCAGAACATTCGGGAAAATTCAGACTGAAAATTGCTCTCAATTGTTGAGTTGCTGCCACAGAAATACTAATAACATATTATGAACTTCACATAAAAGAGAGGGATTCTTTTACAAAATTATTATTCTGGTTTTGAAAAGCTAGAGAATTATAGAGTTTGAGATTTGTATACTTGTGTTTATTACTTTAACTGCTATCCATGTTAATTCAGGGAAATTTCATTATCAAATATCTTAGAATCATTCAGAAACTTTTTTTTTCTTTCAAAAGAGGAATTAGAAATATGTAAAGTATGACTGGAATATGTTGATAACATTTTATTTCAGAGATGACAATGATACTGGTGGGGGAAAAAACTCCCCAAAAAACCACTACAAAAATAATGAGCAGTCTTGAAAAATAATGTGAGCTTTTCATGACAGAACACAAGAACAGGTTTTTAGTAGCAGGTTCAAGCTTGGTTTATAGTTAGGGGGTGGGATCTAGTCGTTAATTTTGACATATAGTTTTAGAGAGGAAACCTGCTCCATTTTTCCATTAATAGCAAGAGATCTTTCATATATGTACCATCCTACAGATAGGATAGCACATAGCACAACCTTTGATATACCAGTTGAGGTGCACTGGTTGGAACGAGAAATAGTCCAATGGGATCGATCCCAGACTGACTGCACATCAAGCAAATGCTTTACCACTGGACTACGTCCCTCCCCCAGTACAGAGATGTAAACCCAGAATCTACTAGCTTAACCACTAAGCCACTGGAGCTGCATGGTGTAGCCAGAGTCCCACAATTTCATTTCAATTTATTTTTGTGCTTATATTCAATTAAGGTTCAAGCATGCTGTCCTGGGCACACACCTCAGCTATCCGGGCTGTCTGTCCAGGACAATGGGTTAGTTGTTAATTGTTAGTGGTTAGTGAGAGAGAAGAGGGTGTAGTGGCCTTACACCTACCCACTATTTATTATTTATTTATTTATTTTAATGTTTTATTTAACAACACACTCAACACATTTTATTTACGGTTATATGGCATCGGACATATGGTTAAGGACCACACAGATATTGATAGAGGAAACCTGCTGTCGCCATTTCCAGCGCCCTCAATAGTTTAAGAAGTAGCAGGCTACAACAGTGATGATAGCAGGGGGCAAAGCGGGGGGTCTGGGGGCCCTCCCCAAGAAACATTTGAAAAATCGAACCTCTGAGACTTTATTAAAGAAGAGAAAGCACTTTTTTTTTACCATCAACGAAAAGTAGGCGGCGGCAAAAGCTGTTTCAGGCGGCGATTTGCCGCCGGAGACCGGGTACTTTTGAGGGCTCTGCATTTCATGGGCTACTCTTTTCGATTAGCAGCAAGGGATCTTTTATATGCACTATCCCACAGACAGGATAACATATACCACGGCCTTTGATATACCAGTCGTGGTGCACTGGCTGGAATGAGAAATGGAGATAGATTCCAGACAGACCACACATCAAGCGAGTGCTGTACTACTAGCCTACGTCCCGCCCCCAACCTGCCCACCTACCCACTGAGTCATTAAAACTCACTCTGGGTGGGAGCCGCTACCGGTCTGCGAACCCTGTACCTACCAGCCTTATGTCCGATGGCTTAACCACGACACCACCAAGGCCGATACTGTAGTTGCATGGTGTAGCCAGAGACTCACAACCGTTTAACACAGGATTGCTCCTACAGCCCTGCAATATCTTTAACACTGGCTGACACCAAGTGCGATATGTGTGGATCATGTAGAGACAACCCCACACAATTTACAAAAACATCAAACCTGCATGTTCAAAAGCCTGTCTTAATTTCTAAGCAAACAACAGCTCACAGTTCTTGGCATGTCTAAATGAACTAAGAGATCAGTTTTCGGACAACTGTTTATGCAAATGTTGGGTTCAGTTTTTTTCCAGTAATAGGCTGCAAGTCAGCGGCAGATGCTTCAGATCTTGAGAAGTCTTGGACATGTTTGAACAACTTTGGAGACTGTTACAAATCCAATTAGCTACCCATCCATGGAATATCATGTTTGAATCTGCATGTTAATTGCTAGCCAGCCAGAGTTCATATCTTCCTGTCAATGTTTGCTCTCAGGGTGAGTGAGTGACTAAGATCAGGTTAGGGTTAGCATTGGTCATTGTGTTCAATAATTCTTACTTAATTCCAATAATACTGGAGAAAGAGGGATGGAAAAAAGATCTGCTTGGCATTCCAATAATACTGGAGAAAGAGGGATGGAAAAAAGATCTGTTTAAGCATTCCAATAATACTGGAGAAAGAGGGATGAAAAAAAGATCTGTTCAGCATCCCTGTAAATGTTAATATCCAAGTTTAAACAGCTTTTATTAGTTACCCATTCCTCCTCCCACCCTTAAAGTATAGTGTCTAGAATAGGATATCCACGAGTACTTGAGTACTTGGGCACGGGCCAAGTCCAGCAAGACTCGAGTCCGTTCACAGGACTTGAGTACCGTACAAGAAAGAGAACTTTCATTTAATTATATTTTTAAACGTCATTTTGCCATATGTTTGCCACCGGTTACAGTATAGGGCTATGAGACAGGGAGGGAAAACAAAAGTTGAATGTGTGAAATGCAATACAATGGCATGATATGGCATCCATGTTCAGCACTGGAATTAATACATATAATGCTATTTTACTTTATTCCTTAATCTCATTATTATCTAGTACTCAGGTTTTTAATCTTATTTTAGATTATTCTCAGGTACTCGCGTCCAGGTCGAGTTTGACCCTTGAGAACTCGAGTCCAATATTTTGGACTCGTGGAGACCCTACTCTGGGAAAAACAAAGGAACAACAAAAAGTATTCTATTTGCAAATAACTAATATTATGTGTGTAAAGGGAATGTGATATAGGTAGGTGTCTCGGTATAATACTGTTTTGAATGAATCTCCACTCTAAACTATAAATTTGGGTTACTTGTAGGCTTATATTTACTCAAATTTCCTTTATGTTCTTACTGAATCCAGGACATTTGCCCCCCAGTCCAAAAATGGATAGGTGGACATTTGCCCCCAAGTCGAAATGATGGCTAGGACATTTGCCCCCCAGTAGAAATGTTTGCTATGACATTTGCCCCCCAGTATAAAAATTGGTTTAATTAACAACTTAAATTACTGTGTTTAATAAGTTCTTAATTAACCCTAACCCTAACCCTAACCCATACCCCTACCCCTACCCCTACCCCTACCCCTACCCCTACCCCTACCCCTACCCCTACCCCTACCCCAAACCCATGTGCTTTCTAATGTGCTTTTTCAACATGTGCTCAAAATGAAAATAGTTGTTCACAATATTTCTACTGGGGGGCAAATGTCCTAGCCAACATTTCTACTGGGGCGCAAATGTCCTAGCCATCATTTCGACTGGGGGGCAAATGTCCACCTATCCATTTTTGGACTGGGGGGCAAATGTCCTGGGGGGCAAATGTCCGTATCCCATTCTGATTAGTGTTTCTCAACTGGAATATATATATATATTTTTTTTTTAATTTATTATTCTGTTGTATTTATCTATTTACTGTTTGTAAGAAAGTGTATATTAAAAAATTATGAATTAATTAATAAAGGATGGACAGACAACACCATACCATAATACCTGTCAAAGAGGGGTGTTTAAAAATTATTTGCATGCAAGCTAGGTTTGATAATCCTATGTAAGGAAGATATGGCCCATACAAGGATGAAAGTTCATGGACGACGACATACCATAATAGGCAACGACCTATCAGAGAGGTGTATAAAAATAATTTTGTCTAGTCGTAGGCCTACCAACAAGATCCCATCGGTGGGCCCATTGGGCTATTTCTCATTCCAAGGCAGTCCAACCCCGTGCAGTGACAATATCAGTATGAATTGTTTATACATATGGAACATTATTGTTATTTGCAACACATTTCTCTTTTCTTTTCATATAAAGCTAAACTGAAATTATTGACACACAAAAAAAAGTAATAATAATAAATCCACAAGCGGAGATCTCTATTTGGTTACTGAAATCACGTGACTATGATTTTTGGCACTGTTGTTGGTGCGTAGATGTTTTCTATTATAAAGTCTCTCGGTTTTTTTTACTATAACAATTTAGCAAAAGTATTTTCCTTGTATTTGTTGAAATTTGAAAATGTCAACATCAACAATTATGTAGTAAGTAGATACGGATATATTATTATAAGTGTGTTAAAAAAATAAAACAAAACCAAAAACATTGCTTTTTATCCCCGAGTGCTCATTTTTCGTGTAACTAAACTAAAGCGTTTACCACAATGTAGTGCATGCTATTGTCATTGTTAATAGTACAATACTAAAGGAGCATGAACCAATGTTTTTTTTAACCATAATGTATAGTCCTTGCTCATTTAGTTGTACAGTCCGTTAACAAAATTAAAGGTTTAGGTAGGCGTTTAACAACTGTCGCAAATAATTATAATCCCAGCAAAAAATTGAAAAATAGAGATTTTATTTCAGGCACATAATCATTGATAATGAAAATGAGACAGTGTGCTTTCAGACTGATTTAAAAAAAACAACAACCTTTGTACAAGAATGAAATTAATTTTGCCCTTATTTTAATAGCTGGAAATCTTGCAAAACAATTTTTTTTTTTAAAGGAGGGGACAATTAAGGCATTTGGCCTGGCATGCATATTCAACGATATATAATGCACATTATTGCTTAATATCAACAAGTATAATTGTATAGTTAATTAATAAAACGTTAAATGTGAGGGCTATTATATATAATGGGCGCAGCGATTTTGTACCATCCCAGTGAATACGCCCTCTGGCAAGCTGGTGGTTACGTAATACCCAACGTGTCACTTCAGGAATTAGTCTTCGAAATGAAGAAACAAAACATACTTGATTTTTGCAGATGCATCGCAGTGTTCTGTAATTATATCCATCCTAGTAAGCCAGCACCAATTATATACTATTTTTCAATACAAAATAAACCACCATTGTCAAAGTGTTGAAATAACTATTATGTTTTCGTACATATATTAACCCACACACTAAAACAATAATCGGAGTGTTTTCTTGGTTAATTGGTCTTTTCTTTCCATGGCCTTTCTGTGGTTCTTGATTGGCAGGTGTATATTCAGACGGTCCCCAGACACTGTGTCTAGATACACTAAAAAGACGTGCCTCTTTTTATGAAGGTCACAGGGTATTGTGTGATAACAGCACGGATACACCTCAGACCGTAATGGACATTACCAACTGCCCTGCTTTATTACTGTAAGTAATTCTGTAAAACCCTTGATTAAGTAGACTTTCCCATCTAAAATCACAAAACTGACCAATTACGTTGTCCCAAAGAAAAGAAAGGTATCACTTCGGTATCTATTGTGAGTGGTAGTTTTTGCTCGAACGTGCCCTACCAATAGGCCTAATAGTATGCATTTTTTTCTTTGGATTTAAAAAAAAAGAAAAATACTATAACTCAGTTTCGTTCTATTGATGTAACCTGAAATATATTTAGTTAAATAGTTTATTATACTATCAAGTCATTTATGTTGTTTTACAAGTCAGGTTGATGAAAGCGAAACGCCTTGTCGTAAATTAGAGCGTTTGTTTACACTGTGCATAGAGAAGTTAGACGGAGCTGACGTCACTTCGCCCCAAGCTATACCACCGGACGTCACAAAAACAAAACAAAATGGCTGCCCCCAGTTAGCAGGAATAATCATGTTTTTTTATTAACTCTAAAATTACATGTTTTTCATTTGTTAAAGTGTCAGTATGTGTTGGTGGTCCGGGTATGCATCTTTCCAACACATAAGGCTCTTGTTTGAGTTGACCCTGCCTTTAAGTTTACAAGTTTTGTTTACCGACACCACTAGAACACGGATTTATTTTTCATCAGCTATTGGGTGTCAAACATTTGGTAATTTTGACATATAGTCTTAGAATGGAAACCAGCTACATGTAATAGCAAGGGGTATTTTATATGCACCATCCCACAGACACGATAACACATGCCATGATCTTTGATATACAAGTCGTGGTGCACTGGCTGGAATGAGAAATAGCATAATAATGGGCCCACTGCTGGGGATCAATCCTAGACTGACTGCACATCAAACAAGTGCTTTACCACTTGTGACTAATACATTATTACACAAGAAATCATTAATTCTAGGGAATGTACCCACTGAAAGAGAAATCCTAATACCATATATTCAAATCTTGTATTCAGACGCATATATGCAGGAATTTTAGCAGTCGGATGGGGTCTAGTAGCAAGCAAAGTTTATTGGGCTGTGTGTGTGTGTCGAGTTATGCTTCCCCGAAAAAGTTATTGAAAAAGTATTTGATCCCCCCCCCCATGCCACCCTCTGCACACACACCTAGTATTTTAGCAATACTATATATGTAGTAATAGTAGCAATTAATAGTATTTTAATATATGTCTCATTCCTAATTGTATGTACCAGTATCTTACTAGTAGTACATCTTTCTAAAAGTAGATTTTGTTCTTCATAAGATGTATCGCATGCAATGTAGAAGTATAATGTTGTAAGATTAATGTACTGCTAAATTCCTTCCCAACAGCTCTCTCAGACAGTCTGACATTCTCTGCACTTGCAGGTGTTGAAATATCAGCTGTGATTACACTCCAAATAGATTGATAGTGAAAGATGGGCTCCATGCATTAAGGTCTGCTTCTTACATCAATACTATTCTGCACCTTACTTTCCTTACACATTATGATGTTATTCAGCCTGGCCATTACTAGTGTGGGTTTTGTTCTCGCAGGGCATGATGATCATAATATTGTTTGAGGTGTACATACGCAGAAGCTACATGTATGCATTGTCATCATGGATAAGACAAACTAAGTTTAATGGGAAAGATTTAGTCGGCTGTCATTGCAGATAGAATGAACTGTCAGTGCCCACAAATAATACATCAAGTTTGTTTTGTTTAACGACACCACTTGAGCACATTGATATATTAATCATCGGCTATTGGATGTCAAACAGTTGGTAATTTTGACATCTAGTCTTAAAGAGGAAACCTGCAACATTTCTTTCCCTTAGTAGCAAGGGATCTTTAATATGCACCATACCACAGACAGGATAGCACATACCACAACCTTTGATATACCAGTCGTGATGCAATGGCTGGAACGAGAAATAGCCCAGTGCCCTAATGGAAAAATGTAGTGGGTACCAAATGTTTGACATCCAATAGCCAATGATTAATAAATCAATATGCTCTAGAGGTGTCGTTAAACAAAATAAACTTTAATGTTATAAATAGGAATAGCCCACATGGCGGCAGACGAAATAACTATATTAATATTATAGACACCAAAGTAGCTTTAAAATAGGCTGAGGTGTTGTTAACAAATATACAAATATAAACTATTGTATCACAATAGCAGGGTTTCTGCCAGACGGTTTCTATCTTAAAATCTTTGAAATTAATGAATGCATTTTTTAAGGTTTTAGATAGACTATATATATGGTAAGAGAATTGCTGTTTAAAAATTTCAAAGTGTATGAATAATCAATTCTCTGTTCATTTTCAAAAGACTTCAAACTATAATCACCTAGTAGGGACACTTGCGATCTGTTTTGTTTTTATTACATGCCCTTGAATTATGTTTTGGCGGAAAGCCTGAATGGGGCAGTAAAATTAAGAGCAGCTCTGGACTAACTGCATTGAGGTACAATGTTCATATTAAAATCACGATGAAAAATTCATTTGGCATGGCTACAGCCTTTTTGATTGCTACTCGGACTTTATTTATCTGCACAGATTTACTAGCTGTTGAAACATCCAACTTTTTATAAGAATCTTTTTGCATATTGATAGCTCAAAATAATTCCACTAGTTATGTTAACATGAACATGGCTTGTCAGTCTGGTGTATTAAATGTTTTTTTAAAACAACATTCTGCTTCAGTCCATAATACATGTGGGTTTTTTAGAAAGCCAGGTTTTTCCCCATGGCTATATGATGACCAGTTAACGTAATTACCTTTCTTCTGTATGAGCAGGACTAACTCAGTCAGTTGAGTGCTTGCTCGAGGTACTTGGGTCTCAGGATCGAATCACGCCTGTGGATCCATTCAGCTGATTGGTTTTTTCTCTCGTTAAAACCAGTGCACCACAACTGGACAAAGGCCGTGGTATGTGCTTTCCTGTCTGTGGGAAGGTGCATATAAAAGATCCCATGCTGCATTAGGAAAAATGTACCGGGTTTCCTCTGATGACTACGTGTCTGAATTTCCAAATGTTTGACATCCAATAGCCGATGATTAATCAATCAGTGTGCTCTAATGGTGGTGTTAAACAAAACACTTTCTTTCTTCAGTATGATAAACTCGTACACTCACACCCTTTAGGAATATGAGGTTCTATGTTAGCAGGGGTATTAACATATTGTTAGCTTAATTGTAAAATTTGCAGCAAGGATCACATATTTTGTGCTTTTTCTGTCTGGCTTAAAAGATGTCTTCAAGAGATTTTTTCTGTCTCTTTATTATAGTGCTTTTGGTTGAGTATTTTTCATGATTATTTTAACTTTGTTAAAAGGTAACTTACCAGTAGTGATGTCCCAATGATCCATTATAGTCAAAAATGGATCAGTTTAGCACTACTGATGTGATTTGTGCTTTTTTCATATGTATATAAAAAAAAATAGATGTTGAATAAGTATTAAAGGTAAAATTAGAGAACACGATAGGTGCAATCATAATAATTCAAAAGATTCAAGATTAAGTTCATATAATTCTAACTGATTATGTCATTGAAAGTTTATCAGTTTGTACATATTGATGATCAGTGATGAAATTTCAACCTATTCCCAACACTACAAACAGCCATCTGCCTTAGTGATACCTTCTTGATGGAAATGAGGACAGAAGCATTTACACATACTTTCTTTTAAAAAAATTTTGTTTATTGTCTGGTGTGGGACGTATGCCAGTGGTAAAGCACTTGTTTGATGCACGGTCCGTTTGGGATCGATCCCCATCGGTGGGCACATTGGGCTATTTCTTGTTCCAGCCAGTGCACAACGACTGGCATATCAAAGGCTATGGTATGTGCTATCCTGTCTGTGCTGTGGTGCATATAAAAGATCCCTTGCTACTAATGGAACAATGTAGCGGGTTTCCTCTCTAAAGACTATGTCAAAATTATCAAATGTTTGACATCCAATAGTCGATGATTGATAAATCAATGTGCTCTAGTGGTGTCGTTAAACAAAACAAACTTTCTTTTTTGTTTGTTTATTGTCTCACCTTTACGAAGTGAAAAGGTAAGATATAGGTATTACGTTTCCGGCAGTGGCCGCAGCACAGTGATAGTGACTGCATCAACTTTAACGTTTAGCGTAACATCAGTTTCATGTTTGACTCGAATTCTCTAGATTATAAGACCTTGATCATTGGTTTATAGTTAAACCTGTGAAAAAAGTATTTGTTAATTGAATTTGTTTATTTGCCGTAATTTTATCTTATGGATGTTCTATCAATGACACTGAATTAGTTTATTGTATGCAAGACATTTACTTCGACTCAATTCTTGTTTTTTGCATATAATAATTATCATATATATATATATATAATTAATAAAATTAGTCCAAAAAAAGAAGAAATGAAGATTATGTTGTTTGGATGGGACATGCACATGACGTTACATGTATTTTATTCTTGGGTGGGGTTTTATTCAATTATTGCTTGCTCAACATTAATGTAACAACACGTGACTCAGTTGTATAAGAGCAATTGAGAGTGATTATTAAAGTTCAGCAATCAATATTCTGTGACACTTGATCCACAGTAACTACTGGTTTTGTAACTGCTTTCGGAAATGTGCAGGAAATAAGATGTAATGTGTACTTTGTTGCTATTGATCAGTTATAAAATACTACAGCTGGAGCATATAGTATTCGGAGTATGTTATTTTCAATTTGTTCATATTATTCATTGTGCCATAGTCTTATAATCTGAGATGGAATAGTCTTTTAGTTAAAAAAAATTTATATACAATTTATAAAAAGTCTTCCAATTTTATGTAGATTGAAACCCCTTTAAACCAGACACCTACAGGACCAAGTAAAATGTTTAAAGGGACAGTCCTGAGTTTACAACCATTGTAAAATGTTTTCGACCAATAGAGCCTTTTCGATGATGTAACATACAAATTAAATACATTTTCTTATTTAAAATATCAGTGTCTGTATTTACAAGGTGTCTGTTGTTGTCCTAATGCTTGTAGTAGGCCAAACCAGATTTTACCTCCCAATAAAATTTTGCACGTACGAAAAAATATATATCATGAATTAAAGTAAAAATTGAGTGCTACAAACATTAGTATTCAACCACAGACATATTCGATATACAGCCACTGGTATTCTAAACAAGAAAATGTATTTAGTATGAAATAGTAGTCACCAACAAGGCTCTGTTATTGCAAACATCTTACAATGGCTGTAAACTCAGGACAGTCCCTTTAAGTGAAAAGTATAGCCATGGAATGGCGGTAATGGCTTTCCTCTCCCATTATCTGTGTGCTCCATTTGTCTGACACCATAAAACTATAAATACAAATGTGTTGAGTGCATTGTTAAATAAAACATTTCTTCCTTCTTCCTTCACCACAAACTATTTTTGGCTAACCGCGTTTCAAATTATTGTTGTTGTAACTGATTGTGGGTTTTGTTTAAATGAAATACAGTGATCATCCTTGATACGATTGAGTAGATTACAGAAAGCAAGTGTTAATTGTCCGCTTTTAATTAACTCCAAAATCAACCACCAACTAATGGGGCAGGTTTTTTTGCATGTGTCAAATGTATATTGGTATAAAAATAATCATACATATTTGTTGTTTGATATTATTGTGTTTTATTTAGTTGTCTCAGTGTCGTTGATTTGTTATTTCCCTTTATATCAGATAAACTGACAAACTGAATTATGATTTAATTTTACTATCTTGATAGGGTGGGATTCTAATGTTGACGATGTATGAACTACGATGCAGAAAAGAAAATAATTACGAAGTGTTGTGTAAATTGATTTCATTTAATAACAAGTCAGTTAAACTGAATCCAAACTTCCAAGCTGTTCAAGATCAACATTGTTTTTCTTTAACGACTGATCTGGCAAACACCACTCAGTTTATCACGTGCAATTTATATTGCATTGATTGCCTTGACCAGCTCAATTATTAGCCCCAGCGTTTACGGCCTTTGAACTGCACTGGGTATCTAAAGACCTCTATCATCCCTCTTGTGTCTGTGTGCAGTGTGGGTTAGCAGGGATTCCACTGGCGATAGAAAAGCAGCGAGCAGCAGCATCCACAGAGCTGACAGGCTTCACTCAGTGTTATAGCACTCGGCACACTGCCTACTGGCCACATAGAGCGCACAATATCGGCACACTGCCTACTGGTCACATACAGTGCGGCACAATCTCGTGTTGGTCTAGTCATTTGTTCACACACAGAGGATGGAGTAAAACTGAAAGGTCATTCCAGTTGATAGAGGTTTGGGAGTTGAAGCCAGTCCCTGTACTCTCTACATCATAAATTCAGCTGTTCAGAGTTTTAAATGGGAAATTACATTGTGTGAGATGTTTAAGACTTGACATTTTTTTATTTGGATTTAATATGGTTTATAGACAACTGAACTAAAGTCTTTGGATTTTATACAGTGAGTGATGCCATGATGGGGACAGATTGGAAATTGATGTTGGATGTTGTGGAAATGGTTTAGTAGTTGAAGGAGTATTAAGTATGTATGATTTTTTAAAACATATTTATATCTATTTCTGTGATTATTAATAATGTTTATAATTATTTAATTAAACAAAATGTAGTAAATGAAATGATCATCTTTTATTAAGAATACAATAGAACAGAAAGATAAACTGTTTATAAAGTATAATAAAAGCAGGGGTGGGAATTATCCTCGGATCAGCTGTTTTCCTCTCATGGAACATTGCGTTTCCTCGCATTTTAATCGTCCTTTCTTCCAAAATGTGTCAGATGGTACAGATTTTAACCTAGGATTGTAAGAATTTTTGGGACCCCTCTAGATTTCCTCATTTTTACAGTTCACCAATTCCCATCCCTGAAAAGGTAAAATTTTAATGCAAATTAAAAAAACAAAAAAAAAACTATATTTTTATTATTAAATGTGTTGTAATGAAAATAAAAACCAACCTGTATTCCAGTGTATGTTTTAAAAATAATAATTTTAGCATTTTTCATCTGATATATAGAATGTAAAAATAAATAAATAATGATCTGCAATTAAAGTTATATTCTCTAAAGACTGTATACCAGTATATATGTAGTGTTTAAGAAGCAGGATTATAGTTTTGGGGAGAGAAGGGGGGATTGGTTGGAGGGCAGCACTGATATTTGTTTGAAACTTTAAAAAATATAACATTTATTGTATAGTATAACTTTTTTAACAAATAAGTAATCCATTTTCAAGTTTAAAAAATCTTTGGGAGGTAATACACAGTTTTGTTCATCCATGATGGATATGTGCTAAAAACATTTGTGGAAACTGACATAAATCATTTTGTATTAGCTTGTTTTGAATCTGTAAATATGATGTTTGGTAAATATCAGCGGTGTTGTGTAATGCAATATATCTCGTAAACCATTCATTACATTTGAACTTGTTTATTGCAGGGTAATTGACATGGGTTAAAACAGTACTTGATTGTCTGTCATTGACATTTGAAACTGCATGTGTATGTTAATTAGGCCATTACACAGATTACTAGCATTTGGTTTAATGTGCTAGTATGTTAGAATCACAGCTAATAAATGGTTCTAATATTACTCAAGTTTCTTCTTCTAATGGTATAGACTACAAATAAATATGAATTCTATTTAAATGATAAATACCACATTTGGCTTATGTAGTAATATGGTATATATATTGTACATGTAGTAATACATGTGGGGTTTTTTTTTTTTGGTTACAGTTGCTCAGGGAACATTTTGTTTTGAAAGTTTTGATTAATAACAGTAGCGATACTTGCTTATAAATTAAACATTGATTAGCTACTTCCTTATAACATTTTAGAATTCTGTAGTGATCTCTCCAATCATGTGTAGTGAATCGAAGCAAATTTATATATACTGAACAAAATGGTCCCTGTTACTGTCTGATACTTTATATTTTATTTTTGAAACTTGTTAAAGTATTAATGTTGATGGATATACTGAAAATTCGGGTCATTTTACACCTTATCAGAATGCACAAAACCCTTCTTTAAATTATGATAGGTACAGTGAAACTTCTCAAAACCAGACCCTCTGTAAACCAGAATTCCCTCAAAAACAAATGTTTTTCATGGTCCCTTTTTAAATATCTGTGCAGAAAAGAACCTCTCTAAACTGGATACCTCTTAAAACTGGATTTTTTATTTGGTCCCGAGGATATTCAGTTTAGAGTTTACATCCATACTGTCCTGGAAATGCAGTCCTTGAGACTGGACTGTACGCCTCTCTTATTTTCTATAAAAATGTTAAAATCCATTTTAATTAAGAATATAAAACTACATTTTTGTTCATGTCTTGTCAATTGATTGAATGGTTTTTCCAGCACTGGTAAATACAATGTAATAGATAACACACCTTTTTAAAATTCATGGTTAGCCGTACAAACTTAGAAATATTCATTTGAAAATAGAAGTATAAAACATTAAAGCAGACAACTGGAACAGTTGCTATTGTCAGGCAATAAATTGCTTCCTCTGTTAATGCTTTGTTATCTATAGTTCATCATACTGCAGAGTTTGATTGATGGCTCAGCTGATGTAGCTTGTTCGTCATTGACGAATGATGTTCCTCCACCTTAGTTTAGGACTTTGTACATGCATGTAAAATGTTGTGTTTTACAAAACTGGGATTTTAAAATATAGCTTGTTTGTGGTCATCCTGATGTTTGTAGTACTTGTACTTCGAGTCGTCAAACTGATGTTCCTCCACCTTAGGACCATGTACATAAAATGTTGTGTTTTACAAAACTGGGATTTTAAAATACAGCTTGTTTGTGGTCATCCTGATGTTTGTAGTACTTGTACTTCGAGTCGTCAAACTGATGTTCCTCCACCTTAGGACCATGTACATAAAATGTTGTGTTTTACAGAACTGGGATTTTAAAATACAGCTTGTTTGTGGTCATCCTGATGTTTGTGGTCATCCTGATGTTTGTAGTAGTACTTGTACTTCGAGTCGTCAAACTGATGTTCCTCCACCTTAGGACCATGTACATAAAATGTTGTGTTTTACAGAACTGGGATTTTAAAATACAGCTTGTTTGTGGTCATCCTGATGTTTGTAGTACTTGTACTTCGAGTCGTCAAACTGATGTTCCTCCACCTTAGGACCATGTACATAAAATGTTGTGTTTTACAGAACTGGGATTTTAAAATACAGCTTGTTTGTGGTCATCCTGATGTTTGTAGTACTTGTACTTCGAGTCGTCAAACTGATGTTCCTCCACCTTAGGACCATGTACATAAAATGTTGTGTTTTACAGAACTGGGATTTTAAAATATAGCTTGTTTGTGGTCATCCTGATGTTTGTAGTACTTGTACTTCGAGTCGTCAAACTGATGTTCCTCCACCTTAGGACCATGTACATAAAATGTTGTGTTTTACAGAACTGGGATTTTAAAATACAGCTTGTTTGTGGTCATCCTGATGTTTGTAGTACTTGTACTTCGAGTCGTCAAACTGATGTTCCTCCACCTTAGGACCATGTACATAAAATGTTGTGTTTTACAGAAGTGGGATTTTAAAATACAGCTTGTTTGTGGTCATCCTGATGTTTGTAGTACTTGTACTTCGAGTCGTCAAACTGATGTTCCTCCACCTTAGGACCATGTACATAAAATGTTGTGTTTTACAGAACTGGGATTTTAAAATATAGCTTGTTTGTGGTCATCCTGATGTTTGTAGTACTTGTACTTCGAGTCGTCAAACTGATGTTCCTCCACCTTAGGACCATGTACATAAAATGTTGTGTTTTACAGAACTGGGATTTTAAAATACAGCTTGTTTGTGGTCATCCTGATGTTTGTAGTACTTGTACTTCGAGTCGTCAAACTGATGTTCCTCCACCTTAGGACCATGTACATAAAATGTTGTGTTTTACAGAACTGGGATTTTAAAATACAGCTTGTTTGTGGTCATCCTGATGTTTGTAGTACTTGTACTTCGAGTCGTCAAACTGATGTTCCTCCACCTTAGGACCATGTACATAAAATGTTGTGTTTTACAGAACTGGGATTTTAAAATACAGCTTGTTTGTGGTCATCCTGATGTGTGAAGTACTTGTACTTCGAGTCGTCAAACTGATGTTCCTCCACCTTAGGACCATGTACATAAAATGTTGTGTTTTACAGAACTGGGATTTTAAAATACAGCTTGTTTGTGGTCATCCTGATGTTTGTAGTACTTGTACTTCGAGTCGTCAAACTGATGTTCCTCCACCTTAGGACCATGTACATAAAATGTTGTGTTTTACAGAACTGGGATTTTAAAATATAGCTTGTTTGTGGTCATCCTGATGTTTGTAGTACTTGTACTTCGAGTCGTCAAACTGATGTTCCTCCACCTTAGGACCATGTACATAAAATGTTGTGTTTTACAGAACTGGGATTTTAAAATACAGCTTGTTTGTGGTCATCCTGATGTTTGTAGTACTTGTACTTCGAGTCGTCAAACTGATGTTCCTCCACCTTAGGACCATGTACATAAAATGTTGTGTTTTACAGAACTGGGATTTTAAAATACAGCTTGTTTGTGGTCATCCTGATGTTTGTAGTACTTGTACTTCGAGTCGTCAAACTGATGTTCCTCCACCTTAGGACCATGTACATAAAATGTTGTGTTTTACAGAATGATTTTAAAATGTGTTTGTGGTCATCCTGATGTTTGTAGTACTTGTACTTCGAGGTCAAACTGATGTTCCTCCACCTTAGGACCATGTACATAAAATGTTGTGTTTGTGGGATTTTAAAATCAGCTTGTTTGTGGTCATCCTGATGTAGTAGTACTTGTACTTCGAGTCGTCAAACTGATGTTCCTCCACCTTAGGACCATGTACATAAAATGTTGTGTTTTACAGAACTGGGATTTTAAAATATAGCTTGTTTGTGGTCATCCTGATGTTTGTAGTACTTGTACTTCGAGTCGTCAAACTGATGTTCCTCCACCTTAGGACCATGTACATAAAATGTTGTGTTTTACAGAACTGGGATTTTAAAATACAGCTTGTTTGTGGTCATCCTGATGTTTGTAGTACTTGTACTTCGAGTCGTCAAACTGATGTTCCTCCACCTTAGGACCATGTACATAAAATGTTGTGTTTTACAGAACTGGGATTTTAAAATACAGCTTGTTTGTGGTCATCCTGATGTTTGTAGTACTTGTACTTCGAGTCGTCAAACTGATGTTCCTCCACCTTAGGACCATGTACATAAAATGTTGTGTTTTACAGAACTGGGATTTTAAAATACAGCTTGTTTGTGGTCATCCTGATGTTTGTAGTACTTGTACTTCGAGTCGTCAAACTGATGTTCCTCCACCTTAGGACCATGTACATAAAATGTTGTGTTTTACAGAACTGGGATTTTAAAATACAGCTTGTTTGTGGTCATCCTGATGTGTGAAGTACTTGTACTTCGAGTCGTCAAACTGATGTTCCTCCACCTTAGGACCATGTACATAAAATGTTGTGTTTTACAGAACTGGGATTTTAAAATACAGCTTGTTTGTGGTCATCCTGATGTTTGTAGTACTTGTACTTCGAGTCGTCAAACTGATGTTCCTCCACCTTAGGACCATGTACATAAAATGTTGTGTTTTACAGAACTGGGATTTTAAAATACAGCTTGTTTGTGGTCATCCTGATGTTTGTAGTACTTGTACTTCGAGTCGTCAAACTGATGTTCCTCCACCTTAGGACCATGTACATAAAATGTTGTGTTTTACAGAACTGGGATTTTAAAATACAGCTTGTTTGTGGTCATCCTGATGTTTGTAGTACTTGTACTTCGAGTCGTCAAACTGATGTTCCTCCACCTTAGGACCATGTACATAAAATGTTGTGTTTTACAGAAGTGAGATTTTAAAATATAGCTTGTTTGTGGTCATCCTGATGTTTGTAGTACTTGTACTTCGAGTCGTCAAACTGATGTTCCTCCACCTTAGGACCATGTACATAAAATGTTGTGTTTTACAGAACTGGGATTTTAAAATACAGCTTGTTTGTGGTCATCCTGATGTTTGTAGTACTTGTACTTCGAGTCGTCAAACTGATGTTCCTCCACCTTAGGACCATGTACATAAAATGTTGTGTTTTACAGAAGTGAGATTTTAAAATACAGCTTGTTTGTGGTCATCCTGATGTTTGTAGTACTTGTACTTCGAGTCGTCAAACTGATGTTCCTCCACCTTAGGACCATGTACATAAAATGTTGTGTTTTACAGAACTGGGATTTTAAAATACAGCTTGTTTGCGGTCATTCACAGACTTGTAGTACGTAGCTCAAAATTAATTTTATGCGACAGAAAAAAAAGGTACATGCATGTACATACCATGAAAACTACGTTCAGTGGTTTTAAAGCTGAGTCGTCAAAATGATGTTTCTCCACCTTAGCCTTAGGACCGTGTACATAAAATGTGTTTTACAGGCTTTTCTTACACACCCATTGGTGAGAACACCATGTCTTATTTATGATTACACATACTGTTAACAAATTTCAAGACATACGACGGGCTGCTCCTAGGTGATGACCAGGTCACAATGCTGTAATATGTCCAATAAAAAAAACAGCACAATAGAAATCTATTACATTGTGGCATAGAGTTAACCTGACAATCATGCGTCTGTGACATGTAAGTCAGCTACAAGTGCAATGGCTGTAAATAACTTTTAGTCTCGCTTTCGCTCGTTAAATACATTATAAAACAACTTGTGAGATAAATGGTATCTAACGGCCACTCCTGTATCATTCTCTATTTAAAGTACAGCTTGTTGGTGGTCGTCCTCATGCTTGAAATTAATTTTATGCGACAGAAAAAATTTACATACCTTGAAAACTAGGTTCAGTAGCTTTAAAGTCGAGTCTAGGGGTGGGACGTAGCCCAGTGGTAAAGTGCTCACTTGATACACAGTCGGTCTAGGATTAATCCCCGTCGGTGGGCCCATTAGGCTATTTCTCACTCTAGCCAGTGCACCATGACTGGTATATCAAATGCTGTGGTATGTGCTGCCCTAACTGGGATTGTGCATATAAAAGATCCCTTGCTGCTAATCGAAAAGAGTAGCCCATGAAGTGGCGACAGCGGGTTTCCTCTCTCAATATCTGTGTGGTCCTTAACCATACGTTTGACTCCATATAACCGTAAATAAAAATGTGTTGAGTGTGTCGTTAAATAAAACATTTCCTTTCCTTAAAGTTGAGTCTAGACTTTTAAATTTTTTATAAGCATGCATATATTGGACCAATGAGTGTTCCATGTGATAGAAGCAGGTTCTTATTTTTCAGTGTAACACAATTAACATGTGAAACATAATTTGCTGAATTTACAAAACCTGTTTCTGACTTAACACAGGTACATTTCACTGTGTATTTTCAATTTCCTGAAACATCTATGTTTAAGAAAAACAGGCTTCGTAAATTCAGCTTAATGTATTTAAGTTGCAAGTCTAGACTGAGTGTATAAGCAGGGATCCAGATGCTAACAGCTTTACAGCTCAAAAGCTGGAAAAGATTAATTTACAATGGATTTGGCAACAGTTTTTTCACTATGTCTAGGTTATTCCGTTCACTTCATTTCACTCGGAATCAGTCGGTGTTGGCAAACAGACTCTAAATGATATTTCACATCTACACTATTTCAAGTAGAAAAGTGTTATCATGTGTTGTGCCATGACCCTTGGGGGGGGGGGGGGGGGTTACCACATAATGTCGGGTATAAATTTTAAGTATAAAGAAGGATGTCTGGAGCTTTGTGCTTTGCTGAGGTGATGGTTTTGCCATCTCTTTTTGCTGATAAAAGTTTAATATCTTAGACTCAAGACTTAAAAGACTTATTAAAGCCTACTGGATTACCTTTCAATCTGGGAATAGATTTATAACAAATATCACATGGAAGAATGTAGGGCGGGACGTAGCCCAGTGGTAAAGCACTCGCTTGATGCATGGTCGGTCTGGGATCTATTTGCATCTGTGACCCATTGGGCTATTTCTCATTCCAGCCAGTGCACTATGACTGGTATATGAAAGGTTGTGGTATGTGTTATCCTGTCTGTGAGATGGTGCATATAAAAGATCCTTTGGTACTAATGGAAAAATGTAGCGGAAACATTACCTCTAAGACCATATGTCAAAATTAAATGTTTTACATCCAACAGCCGATGATTAATAAATCAATGTGCTGTAGTGGTGGTGTTAAACAAAACAAACTTTAGATAGAAGAATGTCTTAATGACAAAGCACATTTAAAACTGGGTGTACTGGTATATTTGGTGTCTTACATCTATACTCCACCAAAAGTAAGCAGTGGATCTTTTATAATGCATGTAGGGCTGGACGTAGCTCAGTGGTACAGCGCTCCACTTATGCACGATCGATCTAGCACTGATTTCTGTTGGTGGGCCCATTGGGCTATTTCTCATTCCAACCAGTGCTCCACAACTGGTGTAACAAAGGCTGTGGTATGTACTGTCTTGTCTGTGGGATTGTGCATATAAAAGATCCCTTGCTGCTAATCAAAAAGAGTAGCTCATGAAGTGGCGACAGTGGGTTTCCTCCCTCAATAGCTGTGTGGTCCTTAACCATATGTCCGACGCCATATAACTGTAAATACAATATGTTGAGTGCATTGTTAAATAAAACATTTCCTTTTATATGCATGTTGCCATGTTAGTACCAGATCTTGCCATCTAAAGGGACCTATCACTCTAGCTCCCCATCACTCCCCTGAGACTAGTTCAAACAGAGTGATTTTTAGCTCTCCTTTAGCATGTGAATTTTTAAAAAGCCCAGTACTTCAAAGGATTAAATATCCATGCTCATGCATTATGGCTCTCCTTAATCTAAGTTAGGGGAACATTGATCTCTCACCTCTGGGTTTTTTTTTTCACAACAAAAAGAAAGAATTTTTTTTTTTATTTAACGATGCACTCCACACATTTTATTTACGGTTATATGGCGTCAGACATATGGTTAAGGACCACACAGATTTTGAGAGGAAACCTGCTGTCGCCACTACATGGGTTACTCTTCCGATTAGCAGCAAGGGATCTTTTATTTGTGCTTCCCACAGGCAGGATAGCACAAACCATGGCCTTTGTTGAACCAGTTATGGATCACTGGTCGGTGCAAGTGGTTTACACCTACCCATTGAGCCTTGCGGAACACTCACTCAGGGTTTGGAGTCGGTATCTGGATTAAAAATCCCATGCCTCGATTGGGATCCGAACCCAGTACCTACCAGCCTGTAGACTGATGGCCTGCCATGACACCACCGAGGCCGGTTTTTCACAACAAGGTCTGGGGGGAATTTCACAAAACATTGTAAGATTATGTCTGCGACTAGCAGTTATACCGGGCATACATTTACAAGTATTTGGCATCTATTTCTCGAAGAAAGGAAAATCATTAAGAAAAATGGAGCATTTTAATGACAAAAGAAAATGAAATCCGTGAATTTCTGACTATATTTGTTGTACTATAATAGTAATAAAAGTTGTGGTTTTAGTCATAGTTTTACGTTTAGGTACAAAACTAGGCTTACAATGTTTTGTGAAATTGGGCCCTGCATGTAGTACGATAAAATATTAATTGATAATATGTTGGTTCCTAAGGCAGTAAACATGAAAGGTAGATACTTTAAAATAAAAACAATATACTGTATTCAAACCTACTCACTGCACCAACCAACCTCTTCCCCCTTGAAAAGAAAAAGAAAAACTACTACTACCTAACAGAAATCCATAAATTTTGCTAAGACTTAACAAAGTACATATACCTTTACATTTTATATTGCAGCATCATCTGTACTAGAACTTTGTGAGTGATCTGCAGAAGAACACAATGGTTTGTCAGCAGACTGAAAACTATAGCTTGATGAAGGAAGCAGAAAGTCTTATGAAGAGCCATGCCAACTAGTTTCCAGTCAGATGGGCTGTCCGGGGTACAAAACCTGTGTGTTTCAATGAAGCCTCCACCATTTCCACCATGGCTGACGGAAAGCAAGGTGGCCACCTTGAAAATGGACTGTTCCAGTTACCGGGTGTATGAAGGTAAGAGTTACTGTAGTATTCAGATTTTTAAATGTTATTTATTCTCAATGTTTTAGGCTTCAAAAATATGTTTGTTGTAATATGGATAAAACTAAACTTTCACAAAATTTACTCTTTTTTTTTTCTTCTTTTTTTTCATCCTTAATTTCTTCAATCTTTTTTTTCCCAGTTTTTTCCTTGTTATTTTTTTTTTTTAATTATTTAAATATGTAAAAATTAAACTACAAAACAGCCAACCACTATTAAAATGATGGGCAAAAGTTACAGCAAATCAAACTTTTTAAAGATGGCCATGTGTGCTTAACATCTAATTTTGATGTATTATTACCTAAATTTTAGCCCTACTACCATGATACGGTTCATACATCCACTGACTATATTAGATTAATTGTCTGTCTTGTCTTGACAAATTCAGAAACCAAGATAAATGTGTAGCTGTTAAGTTTCAGCTGTGATCGTATTGACTTGTGCAAAATCATTGTGTTAAAATTTAGTTGTTATGCACTTAATGCGATCTTAGCGCTAAGATCACGTCATAAAACGAGGCCCAGATTAGTAGCTGTACTATGGATCTTCATCTCATGGGATCTATTTTTTTTAATGTAAAATAATATAAATTTTAAATGTATATCTGAATTTGGATTTACAGTTTTGGGGTTTTTTCCATTTTTATTAAATACATTTTTAACTACGGTAGAAAAATCATGAATTGTACATTATAAAAAAATAACAAATAGAACCCCGTTCCACCAAAAACCAACTACCCCAAAACATGAAATGTTAGATGCATAACATGAGAACAAAATAAATCAGTATATTTATATGTCTGTGTGTGTGTGTTTGTGTTATATCAGAAATATATTTGTTCTTTAGTAAATCATCTTCATCTTAGAAAAGGTTTGAAAACCATGTAAATGCTTATACTTACGATATAGGTTATTGCCATTTCGCTTTAGGAAAACACTGATGCTAATTACAATCACATTATAAAATACAGACAGTGCTATGGGAAGTATTATGACAAGTGTAGTGCTAATAATGAAATGGAAACTGCGCATCCATAATAACTCTTCCATTCTTCAGTCATGTTTGTGTGCAAAGTAAGTAAACACCACAGGCTTTATGAAAACATTTCTAGGCTTATTCTGCACTGGCTTAATCTATTGAGCACACTTGTTTGATGATCCGGAGATCTATTTTCATTTGTACAGATGAGTTCTTGACAGGATACTGTGTGTTGATGCCATAAATCATGCTAAATGTGATAAAATAATAAGGAAGGAGATTGCATTTCCATGATCAATTGTATAGTTTTAACAGTTCAAGACTGTATATATTCATGTATTTTTTTGTGTGGGGAATTTCATGTTAAACCTTCCAAGTAAAACATGACAATAAGATAAAGAAAATAAAATAACTTATTCAGCAATCACTGTATACATTGGCAAGATATGATGACTAGATAAATCTCTATATTTTCGGTCACTGACCAAAAATATAGGTCACGTGACATAAGCCCGATTCATCTCGAGTATTTCAGAGTAGATTTTCAATAAACATACTCTTTAAATCATTTGTTTAAGTACAGTAAATGCAAATAACTTTTAGTTTTGCGATAACAATACAAAACTTGTATATTTATTTATGAATTAGAGTTTAGAAATGCTTTTTTAATGTGACAGAATGTAGCTAGTTTCTTACAAATGATGACTTCATGTATCTTGTATGACATCATACATCAAAAGCCTTGCTAGGTTGACAATACTCAATTTGCGTACACAAAACTGGAATAAATAATTATTTTCCGAATATTCCTGTAGGATTGCAGGATAAAAGAAATACCGTAACTGGTTACTGTCTTAACATATCGGCTTTATCATGCTCAGGTCGAATGGCGAATGCAGCTCGGCAGAGCCTTGCTACATTCACCATTCTAACCGTAGCAGGATAAAGCCGATATCTTAAGACAGTAACCAGTTATTCCCTATTTATAACAAAAGCTTCACGATAAAATGAGACAGATTTTTGCATTAAGAAATGGACAGTTACGTCTACTTTTAATATTTGTCCAGTTGCTGCCCTTAATGACTGTTATTACTACATTTGTACTGCAATTATAGGTAAATATTTGCTCTCCCAGAAATGTTTTAGCAATGAATATATGAAAATAAATTTTAAAATTCATGCAATTATACATGTAGTTAAATATTTGTTCCCTCAGAAATGTTTTAGTAACGAATATATGAAAATAAATAAAATTATTTAAACAATAACAAAGTGTAACAAGTAAAACTTAGACAGGCATCCATCAGAAATAATGTGAACATTGATAGTATAAGTGTATGTAGCTTTAATTTTGACATGTTCATATTTTTACAAATATTTAGGCATTTAAAAATATTAATTTGGATTTTAGATACTTAAGTAAATTAATTAGCAAATGATTTGTGTTAATAGGCCTGTATCGTGATGTGGGTGAGTGGACAGGAAACAACTAATTTTTTAAATCTTTGATTAGCGATATTTCTAGTCAATTAAAAATTGTTTAGCAACTACTGTTTAATGTTTTAAAATTGTGTAGCAATCTCTGAAACTTGAATAGCGAATCGCGATGCATTACTGAACAAAATGTTTTCTAGTCTATGAGTAATGTACATGTCCACCCCATGGGAAAAAATAGTTTGAAAACACACTAATGTTTCTCATTGTGAAGAAGTGTGTTTGGACTTGAAGTAAAATAACAAATTGCTGCAATCATGTTGACACTGACGCTCATCAAACGGCCACTGTTTTGTGCTTTGACACTAATTACTAATTGAAAGCTTTTGGATTTAACCCAGAACCCAAGAAATGATGCAAATTTCCTGTGTTTTCCCCATCTGGTGTGTTTTATTTGTAATAACATGAAGAAATGTGGTAGATAATGCATGTACAGATTATGAATTAGTGTTGTATATGAAACATATGAATCAGGATTGCAAGTGTTTGTTTTATATCAAACTATACAACACGATTTCTGACCTTATACAAAACATGTAAAACATGACAGACCACACAGGTACCGACTAATTTATGAAACATGGAGTGGAATGGTGTAGGGGTGGCTGTGCCAAATTTGTTTTATGGCTAGTGGGTCTGTTGCATTTTTTTTCTATGAATGGTTGCTTTAATTAATTTCCATTGTATTGGTGATTGGTATACGGGCACTTCTTTGAAAATGGTACCTTAAACTCATATAGACGCTAGACTAGAACACACTACAATGGCTTTTTTTAAAAGCATAATCCGGTTACTTGGTCATATGTTTTGTATAAGGTCAGAAATCGTGTTGTATAGTTTGATATAAAACAAACACTTGCAATCCTGATTTTCGAATTAAAATGAAATGATTGAATGTTTAATGACACCCCAGCATGAAAAATACATCCGGCTATTGAGTGTCAAACTAAGGTAAATCCAAATATGAAGTGATGAACATAATCAATATAAAAATTCCAGAAGTAAATTAAAACACAGTGTAAAGTTTTTTCGAAATAAATTCCCAATATAACAGTGGTAATTGAAGTGTATTTTTAAATATTTATTTTGTGGCAGAGCATCTCGGCAACAATGCATATCGTGGTGTAGTAGTTGGAGGTTTTTTTTGTTTGTTGTTTGTTTTGTTTTGTTTGTTTGTAATTTTTAAATTAAGATCCCCAAATTAGGTAGATTTGTTAGCAAGCATGTGTTTATAACGTTATGGTTCACATTTTGACGATGTGTTTCAAGAAGTAATTATTGTTTTGTAATAATATTCTGAACTTTACTTCTCTTACTGTGTATATTTGTTTTCTATGGGAAAGCTACACTATTACACCAGATGGCCTTTTGTATTTAATTTACAGTAATGGACAGTCCTTTGATCCTTGATAGCAAATTGGTGGGAATACAACTGTACTTTCAATATTTATTTATTTATTTATTTATTAGAATGTACATGCTATACAATGTACCTTACTTTGCCTGTAATCTTTTCAATAAGGGCATTTAGATGGAAAGAGCATAGAGAACCAGTGATTTTAATTCTTCAAAACACGACTTACATACGTAGACAATGGACCAATGGACTTCAGAAATTAATTTTCCTTTAATAAATAACATTCCTCCATCTACTTGCCACCCATCAGCCACCCCTGTATCCTGTTAATCACTCATAGCCTATGCAGTCAATAGGGCATATAGTGTGTGTGTGTGTGTGTGTGTGTGTGTGTGTGTGTGTGTGTGTATATATATATACTCTTCAAAAGAAGAAACGCAAAACCACATTGTCGTAACATTTGGAGAATTGATTTCATTATTGAATGGTGAGTCCGATAATTACCAAATGTTGCAGGATTGTTCACAATTCACTCTAGTCCATTGTGAGTAAGTGATAGGACACACCACCAAGGTCAAGGTCATCTGGAGTCAATACCGGGTGTGGCCTCCGCGTGTGTTGACAACTGCCTGGCACCGCCTGCCCATTGAAGCAACCAGAGTACGGATGACGTCCCGGGGGATGGTAGCCCACTCGGCCTGCAAGGCTGCTGCCAGCTCGGGCAGGGTCTGGGGCTGTGGTTGTCGCTGTCGGAGGCGTCGGTCCAACTCGTCCCATAGATGCTCAATTGGGTTCAAATCCAGTGATGTCGATGGCCAAGGAAGGACATTAATGTTGTTGTTCTGTAGGAAAGCCGTTGAGACGTGCTGTGTGAGGCCTGGCGTTGTCATGTTGGAACACTGCATTGGCGTTGGCCATAACTGGAAAGATGTGTGGCCGGAGGATCTGGTCAATGTAGCCCTGTGCATTCAGGTTGCCCTGCACGTGGACCAGGTCAGTTCTGCCAGTGTGTGAGATGGCTGCCCACACCATGACACTACCCCCGCCGAATCTGTCCACTTCCTGCACGCAGTTTGCCGCATAACGTTCACCACGACGCCT
The DNA here is from genome assembly GCF_016097555.1 of Gigantopelta aegis. Taxonomy (NCBI): domain Eukaryota; kingdom Metazoa; phylum Mollusca; class Gastropoda; order Neomphalida; family Peltospiridae; genus Gigantopelta; species Gigantopelta aegis. The sequence goes on from NC_054702.1 coordinate 34,715,852, forward strand.
ATACACGCGACATCTTCCATCATGACGTCGGAGCAGAAATCGGGACTCGTCACTGAACCACACCTGTCTCCATCGCAGTTGAGGCCATTGTCGATGAATCTGGCACCACTGCAGTCGGAGTCGACGGTGTTGTGGTGTTAAGATGACACCTCGAACTGGACGTCTGGCACGAATTCCTACCTCACGTAGGCGGTTCCGTATGGTCTGGTCGGATATCCTGCGCAAACCTGGTATTGCTGCGACTGTGGAGGTGGCAGTAGTCAATCGTTCCCGAAGGTGGCGTTCCCGGATGTAGCGGTCCTGCCCGGGGGTAGTGACCCGTGGTCGACCGGATCTAGGGAGGTCACGTGTTGATCTATTTTGCTGGTAACGGTCCCACAGTCTGGAGATGGTGCTTGGGGACACATGGAATGCCCTGGCAACGGCCGTTCTGGATTTGCCTGCGTCTAGTCGGCTAATGGCATTGTTTCTCTGCGGTTCACTGAGACGTGGCATGTCCTGGATTGTCAACTGTCGGCCAGATACAGAGGCCAGGCAAGCGAACACCCTGCACTTTTATACTGTCGGTGTTCATGTTGCACGTGCAGACAACGCACGTGCAGTGGTGACATGGTTTGCACGTGGCTGCATTTTTGCGAATATTCACATTTTGGAACTTTATTGTACAGTAGCTGCGTTTTATCGAATGTAACCGTGGGAATGTGTTTGGGACATGCAATGACCTTATATTCACAAAGCATGAACCGGTAGGAAACATAAAATCGGAGTTATAACCCATTTGTACCCTTTTGCGTTTCTTTTTTTGAAGAGTATATATATATATATATATATATATATATATGGTCTGCTAATATTTATTTTTAAAAGGGGCACTTTTTTCTCAGGCGGTGTTTCCTGCTACTATATTATTTCATTTCATTTCAACTTATTTTCGTGCTATTATCCAATTAAGGTTCAGCTATCTGGATTGTCTGTTCTAGACAGTGAGTTACTCTTTAGTGGTTAGTGAGAGAGAAGAGAGAGTAGTGGTTTTAAACATACCCATTGAGTCGTTAAAACTTGCTCTGGGTGGGAGCCGGTACCGGGCTGCGAACCCTGTACCTACCATCCTTATGTCCGATGGCCCAACCATGACACCACTGAGGCTGGTACCAGATTTGTCGAGGGTTTTCATCCACACCCACTTTCACAACATTATCTGTCGTCTGCCAAATACAATTACATTGTGGGAGGACGTAAATATGCGGAAGTGGTGATGGACAGATCTGTTCACACCCAGGCTTTCTGCCAGAAAATAATTTGAGAGTTCCAGACCATAAGTGACCCTACTAAGTGGTTATGGGTTTGTAATGTTTTCAAACTGGACTCTGTATTTAATGTGCTTTGACAGATTTTAAACAGCATTTTTCACTACATTATCTGTCTAAAAATTATAAAAATATGTTAATTAATTTTCAAGATTTTAGGGTACATAATTTACCCTCCGTACGCACCCTCTGGTAGAAACTATGCACCAACTGATTTCAATGCAATCGAAATTGATGGACAATGTGCGTGGAAGTTGGGTATGGATGGAAACAAAACATGGATAAATCTAATCTTGGGCCTTAGTTATCATAGCATCAGTTTAAGTTTATTTAGATGCAGTATCACCATGATATTACAATGTTCTGTACTGTTACCAATGCCTAGCATTAACCTGTACTTAAACAGGCATAAATCTAGCTGTCTCGTTCCAGCCAGTGCACCACGACTGGTATATAAAAGACTGTGGTATTTACTACCCTGTCTGTGGGATGGTGCATATAAAAGATCCCTTGCTGCTAATTGAAAAGAGTAGCTCATGAAGTGGCAACAGCGGGCTTCCTCTCTCATTATGTGTGGTCCTTAACCATATGTCCGACACAAGATTAACCGTAAATAAAATGTGTTGAGTGCATCGTTCAATAAACCATTTCCTTCCTTCTGTCATTCTTTCCGGATCGTGTTGATGTGATCCCATCCTTTTTCCCACAAGTATATTATTATTAGAATTTTGACTCAGTGTATAATTTGGAACCTTCCCGAATGAATGTGGATTATGATATCACACTAAGAAATGTACCATTGATAAAATGATAAAAGTTCAGTTTGCCCAGTTTTATCAAATGTCTCCCATTTCTTCTGGAAAGAGAAATCACTTCTAGTTTTCAATTCTAGATTTGTGCCTGCTTAATATTATAGAGCTTGTGGCTGGAACATTCACACTACCAAATATTTACGTATAGGTAAACAACTCTAGAATTATTATTTATAGCAACAGTTTTCTTGGCAATAACTTTGATAGGAAATTCCTGTTATTCTGACATTTTGGTATCACGCTGACCTTTATTTGTGTTAGCCCTAGGGGTTCTTATCAAGCAGAGATAAGTGAGATTTGATTACATTTACTGACATAACAAACTAAGACTCCAGCTGATCCAACCTTAATTATCATTGTTCACTGTTGTTTTTAATAAACATGCCAGTGGTGTACTAAGTGTAAAAAATTGTTTCTGAAACAGTGTGAAGTTTGGCATAAAGTGCATTGAAATAACAGTTATACTAGTGTGTAATGAAAAGTAATAGCCACTGAAGACTATATGGAGCATGAACCTTAAAATGTGTGTCTTAAAATGGCAGTGGCACATGTGTAGAACCAATGACGGTTTAAGCAGGTCAGAGACTTCAGTTCTGAAGGTTCATGTATGTAAAATGTGGCCTGGGGTATACCACATAAATGCTTCAGCTCTCGGCAGGCTTATCCAAAAAAAGCTGGCAACATTTAAATTTCATTGGCTAAATTATATAATTTCTGCACCGGCTACATTTAACAGATTACAGTACAAATTATTATATTGTTTAGGAAGGTGCTTAACATAGCCACCTACTTCGAAGCAGTGACCATCTACATTAACATAAAATAAACACAATGTCATTGATACTTTTGTTACATTGGGACTATCTGCTGGGAACAATAATTGCTGTATATATAGCAAAGACTATGGTGCATGTGCTATCCTATCTATAATTAAGGAAGTGCTTAATAAAGTCCAAAACAGAAAATAAATCTAGAGAGTAGAGAAGTCAAGATTGTGCCTGGACAGAGGACCAGTTATAAAAATATACATATAGCTCAACTAACTCTAAAACATTTCAGTATCATTGTATCAAATCAAGATGTATTCACATGCATTCACATAATAGTATTTAGTGTAAATTGGTAACCGGTTGGAAGTTATCATAATTCATCAGTTATAATTGGTTTGCACCAGCCGATCAACTTCCAAGTAAACAATCTGTTAGAATTATTTAAACCTAAGGAAGATTTGAAATATTAGGACTATATACACCTATTATCGTGTTCACTGGGAAAGACTACAAATCTCTGATTAACCATGGCTACTACAGTGAATTCTGAAAATCACTGATCCCATGGCTAGTGAATTTTTATACTCCCGTCTTTGACAGGTCGTATTATGGTATAGCATTAATTGTCCGTCTGTCCTAAAATCTGTCTGTACATTTTTTGTTTCTGAAGCATATCTTTGTTAAAAGTTCATATAGGATCATCAAACCGTATACAACTTGGGATGGAAGTGTGTCACATGCCATAACTAGGTCACCACAATCTAATTTCATACATTACTGCAAATTAAAGGAAATCCTTGTCCAGGTCATATCTTCCTCATCTATTCATATAGGATCATCAAACCTTGTATGCAAGTATATCTTGGGATGGTGGTTTGATGGGTACCATAACTCGGTCGCTGTGACAAACTTTTGAAGGGTGTATTGATCATGTACCTCACCGGTACTCTTGTTAAAAAATGCTAGGAGTCATGAAATATATTATATTATAATGTGTAGTAAAAGCTAGTGTATGTACTAATTTGAAATCTTTTCATTTTACAGAATTGTGCATATATGGAAGAGGAGCATTGGTTAGCATTGGTATGTAATAACATGATATAGAGAATAGAGATATTATAGTAGTTTTAGTAGTAGTAGTAGAGTTTACAAAGGTATATGTGCTATTTAGATTCAAAATTGCCTTACCGGTAGCAACAGTTGAAAAGATAATTTTTAGCTATGTAAAAATAAATGTATAAGTTGGAAAGTATAAAACATACCCTTGTTATAGAGAATTTTATTTTCAATTAATATTTGCAGAGAAACCTTATTACACAACTGTATGCCATGCCATAAAAAAAAAAAAAAAAATTGGTGCCAGGCAGATTGAAGTATTAATACCTCCAAATGGTTGCACTCAACTGGTGTGTGTTCCAATCTCTGATAATGTGTTCTGTATCAAGTTTTTAAAAGAGATAAATTATAAAGAAACATCCTTTGTTTTCATTGTGTAATGAATAATTTATTTGTCTGGCTGTGAAATGAGATCTGTTTTGTTATCTTGCTAAAAGAAAGCAATACTGTCCATGCAAAGATTGAAGCAATTATAATACCAGAGGAAGTTCTTTTTTCAGTTAGCCCTCAAGTAGATACTTTTTATCTTGTAGCTTTCATTTCCTATTCATCTTGGTAATTTAAAACCTATCCTGAGGCAAGTCTTAGTTTCCCGTTTTAGTTAAGATTGTTTTTATTGAAGATTGTTTTTATTGATGATAATTGTAACTTGGCGATGTTTTTTTTTCTTTCTATGTCCATCAACAGATCGGTTTTATCATGATCTCAAACAGAAGCAGTAATTGTAGGATTACATAAAATCGAATTTCCCCCAAACATAAAATCCAATAATACTTCCATTTCATGCAATTTTGATGTCCATTGATTTGCTTTGGTAAGATTGTGTCCCGTTTATTCATCTTCACATCATCGCAATCATAGAAATCCACGTCCCGTCTGCTTCAACGTGTCTGCAGTGCATGCCGTCTGTAAGGGCTCAGGCCATCACCAACCACTTGTAAACCAGGCCACTCTGCTTAATTAAAGAAAAAGTGCAAAAGGAGAAAATTATTTCTTTTTCATGTCCACTGGGACCGCTTGTTGAGTTGATTGACACGAGTTGAGTATGGGTTTTCTTGAGTATTTCCGCACATCTATGATAAACAATATTCCACTTTAGCGTCGTCTTCAGCCCCTTCTGGGTTATTGATTTATGTTCCGGGGGGTTCTCTGTAGGTTTAATGATGATTGCTTTCGTTTACCAGCGAAAACTTAATTGTCATCATTTTATCTTCTGTCAATGATAACTGATATTCTAGCTGGGTGCCGCTGTGGCCACATCCGCGTCCTTTGATACTTTTCTGGTCTCATTTAAGTGGCTCGGGTCACCCATCTGTCCATCCATCTTGTTTATTTTATAACTTTTAAATGAATTAAGGTAATTATGTTAAACTTGACAGTTACATGAAAGATGATGATAATTTAATTTCATGACTCTTCATCTTGGGGTGGGATGTAGTTCAGTGGAAGGATTGATGACCCTTGATGGACTCAGGTATATCAAAGGCTGTTGTATGTACTGTCCTGTCAATGGGAAAGTGCATATAAAAGATTCTTTATGCTTTTCAGTATGAGTAACCTTTCATGCTGTAGACCAGGTGTTCAAATAACCGTAACCAATTCAGGCTTTCAACCAGGAAATAATCTGAGAGTACGTAATAAAAACAAAACGGATCAAAAGTGCCCCTACTAGGTGGTTATGGGTTTCAAATCTTTTGAAATTGGACACTGCATTCATATACATGTACTTTGACAAATTTTAAACCCCATCTCTCAATATAATCTATCTAAAAAATTTGAAAGAAAGAAATGTTTTATTTAACGAGGCACTCAACACATTTTATTTACGGTTATATGGCGTCAGACATATGGTTAAGGACCACACAGATTTTGAGAGGAAACCCGCTGCCGCCACTACATGGGCTACTCTTTCCGATTAGCAGCAAGGGATCTTTTATTTGCGCTTCCCACAGGCAGAATAGCACAAACCATGGCCTTTGTTGAACCAGTTATGGATCACTGATCGGTGCAAATGGTTTACACCTACCCATTGAGCCTTGCGGAGCACTCACTCAGGGTTTGGAGTCGGTATCTGGATTAAAAATCCCATGCCTCGACTGGGATCCGAACCCAGTACCTACCAGCCTGTAGACTGATGGCCTAACCACGACGCCACCGAGGGTGGTCTAAAAATTTGAAAAATGTAGGCGTATCCAATATTTCCAATATTTTAGGGTAAGTAATTTTATCCTTCATACCCTAGTAAATTATTCCTTTTCCATTCTGTTTGAGAAAAGAAAAATTAGAAATGTTCATCTTCACATGGATAAGGACATTTATTTGAATTAGTACCATTAGGTGTCATGTTGTTATGTATGACATTGTACATGATTGTAAGTTGTTTGAGAGTATAAAATAAAACAACTACATGTGATTAAATTTCCATTATATTCATTACAAATTTAATGTTATCCCATTGGTCCAGCTGTAGCAATGGGAGTTTGTTCATTTCTCGATGAACGTAAAAAGAATATCAGGAAATGTCATATCTGATGACGTCAATTTACATCAGTTGGTACTTTGTCTTATAGAGCATTATGGTTTGAGAGAAAAAAATCAAAAATCAAAATAAACTATCAACTTTTAGTGTTGTTATTAGAAAGTATGTTTCAAATTTAATTATAGAGATTGTCTGTTATTTGTTTTACATTTATCTGGGTATAATAAAACACAATAATCCACAAACTTATGTGATTCACACTGTTTGCAGATTTATTTTTCATACCCCTATTAAAAGAAAACAAACAACAGACAATCCTCAAGTATTTTAATTCAGAATAGGCTACAAAGGGTAAGGAATATCAAACTAATGTTCAACAATTTGTGATACTACATGAATACAAGGTTTGATAGAAAAGAAACATGTAATAAATACAGGATTACAATAATTAATAAACCCAAAGAAGGCCTCCCATGATTGAAGAATGGCTATGGGTTCACTGGATGGTAGCATCTGCCTTTCAGAAAGATAACTAGATTAGGTGGCCAAGATGTAATGTGGAATGACAGGCCAACATGTGCAGTTCACATCATTGATATTAAAAAAATATTTCCTTAAAAATATTTCCTGGTTTATTAACTTTGTGCTAATAATTTTTTAGTGTGAGGTTTCCAATAATTAGATTTAATTTGTTTTATCATAGATTGCCCTGTATAAATATATGTATAACCATTACATACATGTAATATTAGATTATCATGATTAAATTGAATAATTATCAAAAGCATCTTGAAAATTAAAAAATGTAATGGCTTTGTTTTTCAAAGGTTCATACTGTATTAGTATCGATGAGTACAAAACAAAGTTTACTCAGAATTATGTTGTTTTACATCTCTGTCTAAAAAAAAATATCTGAAATACATTTTTGCCCAAAGCCTATATAAACACTGCTTTCTGTATCCTTTTTAATTTCTTCCCTTTTTTCTTTTCTTTTTTATGTAAAAACCATAAATATCACTATAGTCTCCTGCTTGAAAACATAAATGTCAATAGTCAACCTTTTTTAACCATAAATGTCAATAGTCCACCTCTCCTATTCCGTGTGAAGATATTCATAAAAGAGAAAATTAAAATCTTTATTTAGAACGTGAACAAAGATTTGAGGCCTTGATTAACCATTCGCTTGTATAGCTTCCCTAAAACTCCAACCAGCCAACCGGAGGCTAATAAAGATGGCATGGAAATTGGCTGGAATGATTCCAGGTTTGAATACGGCAGCTTCCTTTATTTAATAAACAGGACAGAAGACATTCTGAGAGCTCTGAGAATGTCTTGACTCGTATGTTATTGCATTTTCTGCCTCGTTGCCAGTTCACTGACAGTGTTTGTAATGTCAGATTGCTGTAGGCATTTTCCATAGGTTGGACACTTAATGTTCCTTGGTGTTTCTCTTCAGTAATAGTAAATGCTTTTTGGATCTGGTGGCACTGGCGGAATTGGCGGCATTGGCGCCTGTTCACTCTAAGATCTTTTTTATTTAGTACTAATTTTTTTTTTTTAATAATATAGCTATAGGGAGTAATTTAAAAAAGAAGAAGAAGATTTTAGTTATTCCTTTAGATTATTTTAATGAAATTGAAATTATCTAGGTACATAAATTGTTATTAGATCTGAAGTAAATGCCATATTGTAATTTAATAACTAGATTAGATTTGATTGTAAGCCATAATTATAACAATCCAGGTTTTTATTCCATTTATGTTTGAATGTGGGGGTCAAATTAACCTTTTGTCATGCAAGCATGTAAATCTGTTAAAATATTTTATTAATCTGTTGTCTGAAGAAGGCATAAAAGCTATTGTTATTCGTTCACATTTTTACACTACCTAGATCAATAAAACTACATATTTCACTGACCTACATGGAGCTATAGACATACATGTATGGCATGTATCACTGGCTTGTAATTACATGTAGAACTAGCTAGTAATTACACATAGCATTGGCTTGTAATTACATGTAGAACTAGCTAGTAATTACATGTATCACTGGCTTGTAATTACATGTAGCACTGGCTTGTAGCACTGGCTTGTAATTACATGTAGCACTGGCTTGTAATTACATGTAGAACTGGCTTGTAATTACATGTAGAACGAGCTTGTAATTACACGTATCACTGGCTTGTAATTACACGTATCACTGGCTTGTAATTACACGTAGCACTGGCTTGTAATTACACGTAGAACTGGCTTGTAATTACATGTAGAACTGGCTTGTAATTACATGTAGAACTGCTTGTAGAACTGGCTTGTAATTTCATGTAGAACGAGCTTGTAATTACACTTATCACTGGCTTGTAATTACATGTAGCACTGGCTTGTAATTACATGTAGCACTGGCTTGTAATTACACGTATCACTGGCGTGTAATTACATGTAGCACTGGCGTGTAACTACAATGTACATGTAGAACTGCCTTACAAGTACAGTAAAGTACTCTTATAACGAACTGCATGGGACCAGGGCCATCGGTTCGTTATAGCAGTAGTTCGTTGTAAACATTTACAGAAGTTAGCCTTTTTCATTCAGGAAGTCGGCCATTTTGGATTTTTCAAATTTAAACATCATAAACACAAGAATTAATGGGGTGGGTTTTTTTTTAATATTTCATTTATTATCACCAACAGAAGCAAAATATGCAAACAAATACAGCATGTTGGATCAAATGAGTGTTCAGTCAGTCACGTTTTGAAAAAAGTTGCTTATTTTGTCTGCTTAGTGAGCGTTGGTCGCATAGCCTGCAGGGCTGTAGCAATGTCGGCAATCGAATAAAACAGGCATAGCTACATCAAATTTACTTTGGAAAAACAGTGTCCGTCATGATTGCACATCTACCAAATACTGTTTAACATTTCATAATATTTGTGTTACCTACCTTCAAAACAAAATATCTGATTATTTAATGCTAATTACAATGACTGTATAGTGAGTTTCACGTGTCAGTCTTGTTGTTGGATACCGGCACTTAAACAAGCACACAATAGTAGAGAAGTGAGAGCAGACTGTTAATTGCTCACTGCATTAATCTCTTAATTGATACCAATCTTCTACGTAACGACAAGCTACGTTATCTGATTGGACTGATTGATAAGATGCAAGTGAGTTGCAGGTGTCAGTCGTCTTGTTGGATACTGGCAAAATGTCAAGGATGCAATGGCGACTTAAACACGCGAACAATAGCAGTGAAGTGAAAACATACTGTTCATTGTTCAATACATTACTCCCTTAATTGATGCCAATCGACTACGTAAATACACGCAGACATTATCAGACTGATCTTATTAGTACAGTCGTTTTTGATGCATTGCCGTTAATGCTACTGATTGATAAGATACAAAACAATTATGATCGGTTCGCTGTATATGCACTAATTTACACTGAAATTCACAATTTTGACCAAAAAATTTGTTTGTTTTAACAGTTAATTCACTATACATGGTTCGTTATATACATTAAAATTTATTAATACTATATATGGGAGAAAATCAGGACTTTACAATCAGTTCATTCTAACCGGTATTTTCTTATAAGCGTGTTCGTTCTAAAAGTTCTTTACTGTAATTACATGTAGAACTGGCTTGTAATTACGTGTAGAACTGCTTGTAGAACTGGCTTGTAATTACATGTAGAACTGGCTTGTAATTACATGTAGCACTGGCTTGTAATTACATGTAGAACTGGCTTGTAATTACATGTAGAACTGGCTTGTAATTACATGTAGCACTGGCTTGTAATTACATGTAGAACCGGCTTGTAATTACATGTAGCACTGGCTTGTAATTACATGTAGAACTGGCTTGTAATTATATATAGAACTGACTTGTACAGCTTTACGTCCACCATGGGTTTAGTATTTGGCATGGCCTGTGGCTAATCCTATGATAGAAGGGTGTTTAATGAATGGAACAATTTTGACCTATTTATTAATGAGATGGGAGGGGAATGTTTGTCACTACATGTAGCACTGATTTAAAGCTTGGTAACATATAATATACAGACTTAAGCTACATGTAGCACAGCCAGCCCTCTATGTTAACTTTTCCATCTAGGGGTCAGATGGTGCCTACTTGTATTTTTATATAGATAGTATAAAATGAAAAAAATAATCACAGTGTAGAGGGCTGACTGCCTTGTAGCAACATCCTAATATCACACTAACCTATAGTTACCTATAGCAGCACTGACCTATAGATGCATATAGCACTCACCACTGGCCAGGCATTGCCATAGCTGGTTGATTCTCAAGGGACAGCAATTTTCCTCAGTTCAGTGTTAATGGGGGTAAAAACAATAATCATGGCCAGCAGTAATTACAGCAGACTGCAGTGATTGGCCACCATGACTCACATCCAATCCATCTCACTCCTCCGAAACTGCTGACCATCAAAACATTATTAATACTTTACCAGTTATGGGTCTATCGAATATCTAGGCACTTCCTAATGTGGCATGTAAGATTTATATTGCTGAAGCTGTGAATATAAAGATTGTCAATAATTTCAAATATCCGTGGGTAATTCAGTTATTTTAGGAAATAAGACATTTACTACATGAAGTAAAGATTAAAAAGGTTTCTATAAAAACACAAGATACAAAAGAAAGTGCATGTAAAGCCACTGTCTGTAACCTGCATTAATTTGTTTGCTGTGTTAAAAGTGAGTTTATGTTGTCATTGAAATTGTATGTGCTTTCTTAGCAAAATAGAATTAATATGGACAAGAATTTTCGTTAAAAATGCTAAACAAAATCTCATAAAAAAAATTCCTCTTATTTCAATTGAGATTCTCTGTAGCATAACTGAAAGTCTATGTATGCAAAAGTTGGCAATATTCACTGAATAATTGGTATAGCTACATATATGTAGCTGCAATGGCAATATTCACTGAATAATTGGTACAGCTACATATATGTAGCTGCAATGGCAATATTCACTGAATAATTGGTATAGCTACATATATGTAGCTGCAATGGCAGATTAATACATGTATGTGACAATTCTGAGTGTTGGTCCATTTTAAGAATAACGTCTGGAAATATTGACAAATACAACGTTTAGTGTTCTGGAAAGCTGTTTCTTTATCTGCATGTTTAAAAATAGCATTCTTCATAAAACAGTTTTGCATGAATTTTCCTCCTGGTTTGTATGCATGCATGGCTGTTTTTTCATCTTTCCATTTTCCATCCATGAATACAGTCCATTTAACCCACTAACTAATCCATTCATATACATGTCATTTAACAATTCCAGCTTTATCCAACCATGCATAGCTTTTCCATTCTAATTATATACCTATCCATCCACAAATTAAATTTCCCTTTCCCACACTTAAACTCATGCATATACCCATAATACTAGCCATAGCCAAATCTGTTACAACATCTATACCTAGGATACGTTTACCCACACCTATAATACCCATACATATATTTACATGAATACATACAGCCATACCCATACATTACTTACATGTATACACACAACCATGGTACCCATACCTATACCCATACCCATATTATCCATACCCATACCCATATTATCCATACCCATACCCATATTATCCATACCCATATTACTCACACCCATACCCATATTACCCATACCCATACCCATATTACCCATACCCATACCCATATTACTCATACCCTTACCCATACCCATATTACCCATACCCATACCCATATTACTCACACCCATACCCATATTACTCACACCCACATCATATTACCCATACCCATACCCATACCCATATTACTCATACCCATACCCATATTACCCATACCCATACCCATATTACTCACACCCATACTCATATTACTCACACCTATACCCATACCCATACCCATATTACCCATACCCATACCCATATTAGCCATACCCATATTACCCATACCCATATTCATATTATCCATACCCATACCCATATTGCCCATATTGCCCATATTGCCCATACCCATATTACCCATACCCATACCCATATTACCCATATACCCATATTACCCATACCCATATTACCCATACCCATATACCCATACCCATACCCATACCCATACATATATGGATCCTAACCTGTATTAATTCGTTTGCTCCCAATTCCTATTATCAATGCATATACCCAGAATACAATGCCCATCCCTATACCAACACACATAATTCTCTAATCCTTACCCGTAACCATTCCCGTATCTATCCCCACACCCACATGCCTGATATTCATACCCATACCTACTATACGCACACTCACATTCCGTGATACCCACATCCACAGTGGATATCTCATGGTATCCAGTCCGGTCCTACACCTTCATCCCATATTTATACCATATCTACACTCATGAAACCTGTACCCATACTTGTACTATACTCATGTTATCTATACTTTCAAAGCACACATATACAAACACACATTCATTTGAATTTAATATGATATGAAGAAAAACGGCTTATATATCATTTTTAACAATTTCTTGTTTTCTAGAATTTAGACTAACATTTTATCTTCTCTTTCTTTCTGTCTTTCTCTCTGTCTTCTTAGCTCAGATTTCTACACTGCCACCAGATACTACTAATATCACTACAGACAGCACGGTTAATACGACTGTCGACTTGAACACTACCGATTCATCCACTCGGAGAAACGTCACTGGCGATGTAGAGTTCCTAACTAACTCTCTGAAGGGTGATAATCTGTGTTTGTTACATTGTGTTGTTTGTCTCCCTTTTCCTAACTTAGAACCAGTCAAACATCACTGGTGATGTGGAGTTCCTAACTAACTCTCTAAAGGGTGATAATCTGTGTTCTGTGTTTGTTACATCGTGTTGCTTGTCTCCCTTTCCCTAACTTAGTACAAGTCAAACATCACTGTCGATATAGAGTTCCTAACTAACTCTCTAAAGGGTGATAATCTGTGGTACATCGTGTTGCTTGTCTCCCTTTCCTGAACTTAGTACAAGTCAAACATCACTGTCGATGTAGAGTTCCTAACTAACTCTCGAAAGGGTGATAATCTGTGGTACATCGTGTTGCTTGTCTCCCTTTCCCTAACTTAGTACAAGTCAAACCTGTCTTTAGAGCATGCTGTCTCGCAGTGCAATAGAAAAATATTTGCAAAGACGATGCAGTGTTGCTTAAGAGAGCTTGGTTAATTAGGGCCCAGGCTAAGGATTTTTTAAGACAACTTAGCGCTACAAAATAGTAAAACCATTATAGGGTATGACGTCATTACAGCACACGTCATAGTGACGTCGTAGCCTACAATGGTTTTACAATTTCATAGCGCTAAGATAGCTTCAAAAATATTTCATGGAAATTATTATTTCTGGTAAAGTGAATGTAAAATCACGGAACCAAAAGTAATTTCTCATTCATAACATAAGATAATCCATTTATAAGTATCATGATTAACAAAAAAACAACCCAGTTTCTGATGGGTTCCGATAATCACAGGGCATGGAATCAAAATGTTTTCTCTAAAATTTGAAATCTTGAGGCTTGTAGCGACCACTAAAGCAGTGTGCAAAACAGTCTTTATAACAGATGTAATGTATATGAAGCAAATTTTTGCAAAACTCATTAAAACCAAGATTGGGGAAAATGGTGTAAATAAAATAGCTTTTTGCTAAACTAATTCATTTAGTAAGCGTCATTTTCTCGGTCTTTAATCCATGCAGTTTCATGTCTTGTTAAGTTATTTTGGAAGTCATTCTGTAATTTTCGTTCATTGATGTGTAGTGTAATAAATAAAATACTATACTCGTTCCTGTGTGTGAGACCGTTTATATTACAACTCACATGGGAACTCATTTAGTATTCTCTATAGACAGTATAACCCTTTACAATGTATAGCATGAATAGTTTAGGTTTGTACTCACAGAGGTAGTTCCACATTACTACAAACCATCCATACATTTTGCCAGGACGAGATCTAGCTCAGTCGGTAGAGTTCACCTCAGTGGGTTTTTTTCCATCCCAGCCTGTGCACCATGACTGGTATATTAAAAGTCATGGTATGTGTTGTTCTGTCTGTTGAAAAATGCATGTCAAAGATTCCTTGCTGCTAATGGAAAAATGTGGTGGATTTCCTCTATGACTATGAGTTAAAAATTACCAAATGTTTGACAACCAATAGCCGATGATTAATAAATCAATGTTGTCTAGTGGTGTTGTTAAAACAAACTTCAACTTTAACCATATATTTTGCATGATGAAGACACTTAAGTTTTACAGGCTTATTAATATTAATTTCAAACTGCATGTTATGCATAGCATGGCTAAACTACTGTTTCAGTTTATTCCCATACCCATTCACATGCCTATGACACCCATACCCAACTAAAATAAAATTGGAAAAACATTTGTTTCACAATTACTTTACCATTTGGAATCTTACTGTCTGGAAACCTCTTACATTTTTATATTAATTTTGATCATCACTCCATGTTTGCATTTACCATAGTTTGACACCCAATAGCCGATGTATTTTTCATGCTGGGGTGTCGTTAAACATCTATTCTATTCTATTCCTGTCTGGAAAAGTGTGTATAAAATAATCACTTTTATTAATTGATAATAAGAGTAGCCATGTGGTAGCAAGCAAGATGTTTTGGATAAAGCGTTGCTATTGTCGCATGTGGCTGTCGATTAAACAATGTCCAGGGTGTTTGTTGAACAAACATTCCTTTCTTTTGATGTTGTCTAATCACAATCCTGACATTTCATATTTCAATTTAGAGAAATATTTGATTAAATATTCTGTATTGTGTGCATATATTGTTATCGTGTGTGTGGAGTAAAAACATGTTTGTTGAGTAAATATCTTTTGTTAGCAAGACAATATGTGTTCTAAAGATCAAAACTCCAAACCCACGCCACACTCCCTAGTGAGTATTTGAGTGTAACAGGTTTGGTTGATGTCCACTCAAACATGTTTAATTCAGGCTTTAAGCTGGAGTTTGATAATGATTAGTAATTTGGCTATGCAGATTCAAGTTGCCACGAAAATTAAAGTTTCAATTAGCCAAACAAAATGTGACAGAAATCAGACTGTTAAAAGAATTGTATTTGATTTTTTTTAATGAGATGGATTTGTTTTGTTTTTGTTTTTTTGTGGGGTTTTGTTTTTAAAGATTTAATAATTAATTATATTCACAAATCTATGCTAATTTGCATTTGGTAATTTGGCGAATGACCATTTAATCAATGTAATTTGCATTAAAATGTCAATCAAAAAGGAAAAACTTTTAAAGCTTTTTTCTTTTTTTCCCCATTGTTTTCTTTGGAGATTTATTTTTATCCCAATAGTGACTAACTGTATGGCTGATATTTTGACACCCTGCGGCCCGTTCTTCTTTAGGTGAAGCTCATTAATAAATCATCAATCCGAGCAGAATGTCTCCGTGACCATGAGTCAATTCCTCAGACAAGCCACCATGACAATTCCGATAACTCGGACTTTGTTCTTGTGAATGTACCTGACGTATCTGTGGCTGTTTTTATGCATCATCGCTGACAGACTGACAATGGATGAATACCAATCGGGCTGCAGATCGGTGCTGTGCAAGTTACACCGTGGGGCTTTTTCAAACGTTTTGCATAATTGATAAGATAATTGCAATCTTACTGCAATTTTAAAATCTTGGGCTGGTTGCTGAATAAAATATGAAGATGGCTTGTAAATTGTGGGCCCATCTGTCTTAAATTTCATCCGTCCTAATTGCTTCCGTGGATGTATAAAACACACTGCATCAATAATTCAGTGCAGATCTTGTAACATGCAGGAGATTTGGACCAGGGTTTTTCTTTGTCCAGAAGTCTTATTAAAACTGAATAGCTACAAGAAAGTTGAAAGATAAAATATGATACTAATAAAGAATTGGTGTTGGACAAGGGACAGTAAAATATTAGGTAACCGGAAGTTATTCTCATTATTTTTATCTAGGAACACAATTTTTTGGTTACATAAATTATATTATAATTAACAGGTCAGTTATCTATTAATCCTATGACATTGTTATACTACAGTGACATTAAAAATGCATTTTAAACAAACCAAGTTTGCGATGAGGTAGTATTTTTAATTTGACTACTGTTATGCCACACATCAAATGTCCAAAAATCAGTTTGAAACTTTTGTTAAAGGGACATTCCTGAGTTTGCTGCAATTTTTAAGATAATATTGACTAACAGAGACTTTTTAACGATTGTAATAACATCAAATATATTTTCCTGTATAACATATTAGTGGCTGTATTTAAACGTGTTTCTGATCGTTCTAATATTTGTACTAGCATAAATTTCATTTTATTTCCTAAAATATTGTTTTTTCATACGTATGAAATTATTTGAAAACAAAATCCAGTTTGGGCTTCTTACAAATATTAAGACGACCAGAAACACATTGAATATTCTAAACAAGAAAATATATTTAATATGTAAGTTTAATTGTAGAAATATTTTAGTAGTCGGAAACATTTTACAATACAGCAAACTCAGGAATGTCCCTTTAAATACAGAAACAAACTTCCACTAACACTAAAGTTTGCTGCTGTTCAGTTGAATATAAATGTACAATCAAACCTGCTCAAGAAAACACCTCTAGTAAACAGTAACCTGTCTTGTCAGGCCACCTTAATATTCTTTTATATCATATATATAAACTGGGTAGCACATGTGACTACTATACAGGACACAAAAGGGAGTTGCCATCCCCCACCCTGACATTTAAAAAAAAAAAAAAATTGGTCCATTTGGGGGAGAATACTATTACTGTCGCCTGCACAACTTGCATTGTAGTGTGTGACTGTTGGTGATTGGTAACTCTTTTTTTATCTGTTGTGATTTGTTCCTGTATAAAGATAATTGTCTTTTAGAAATGTGGTACTACTGCACTGTACTTTAAAAGTAAGCTACATTCTGTGACGTGACAATTACACATTTCATTTTCTATTGAAAATCTCTGTTTACTTCTACTGACAAATGATGTATCAATCAAATCCAGTTTTCTTTTATTTAAGCACATTTACCAAATTGTTAAAAATATTTTCTTAGTATACTTGCTACACTTCTATGCCGCAGTTTGTCATCAGCCACAAAACCACTTTACAGTACTAAAGTGAATATGTTAGAGTCTTACACTAGTTGTATTACTTACTGTATGACAGTGAGCCATTGAAGCAGACAGCAGATGACGACTGGCATGTGTAGATATGTTTCAGATAAACCAACCGTGTAACTTCAGAGTGCCAGGCTGTCAGTGCCGTGTTTCGGTGCTTCAGTTCTTCCACTAATGGACTGTAGGTTGGACTATACCAATTCAAATCCCATAGGCGACCATGTTAACGTTTGTGTTTAAAAACACTATATGCAATATATCAACCAAACTGTGACCCATAAATATCAGTACTACAACCCCTACCTCAAAGTATTAACTGCAGAAAATGGTACCTTTCATGGCTCATTTTCGGTATAACCAGATGTTTCTGCAACACCCCTAGTTTCGCACAAAATTTTAGTACTTTTTTTTACAGGTACCCCATACATGTTCCAAGCACAAGGCTACTTGACACGGTGGTACTACATCAAATAAAATTGCATAAATTTTTAGCCCAGATGAAATTTTTTTTTTACAACCAACACACTCACATTTATAACCAATCACAGGACTTGTGGTGTTAACTTCTCTATCAAAAGTTCGGTACACCTCGAACTTCGACCCAGCCGGAAATTAATTGGTATAGTGCAACCTGTAGGGTGATCTAGTGCACCTCAACTTGTCGTCTGGCTTCAGGGCACCAATCAGGAAAATATCAGTCCACAATAAACAACTAAGGACTGTTCCTGAATTGATCATTTGGGGACAGGAGGGAGGCACCATTATTTTGGTTGTGTCTGGTGTGTTTGCTGTGTATCCCACCCCACCCCTCCCTTTTGGCCAGTGTCGTAGCATGGGCAGGGCCACCAGGGCAGTTGCCCTGGGCACAAAATTCTGGACTGGTAGAAGGGACTCTGGGAGTGCTAACGGTCCACTGGTTAGGGGGTGCAGTACTTTCCTTGCCCCGGGCACTGGCAACCCACGCTATGCCATTGGTTTTGGCATACCTGTACTGTACTTTGTTCATTTTATGGATGGTGAGTATGTAAAAAGAATTACCTGCCCTCCACTATTGATTAATTCTTGAACAGCCCTGATAAAATTAAAAGGAAGGTTTCAAGCATATTGCTGTAAATATATAAAATTAGGCATGTATGCAGTTGGGGATCTAGATGGCAGCAAGCAGAGTTTTAGTGAGGTTGGGTCATGCACCCTTGGCAAATATATTTAAAAAAAAAAAAAAATTACTTGGAGCAAGGAGTGAGCTTGACACCTCTTTCTCTCTCCCCACCCCCCCCCCCCCCCCACTACACACACTCACTCCTAAAAGACTATTTTGCATTAGGATGAATGCCAAAACTGCTGTAGAACCGTGTGGTGTGAAAATTAGTATTTTGTATAACTGCAGGAACATATAAAATTACAATTGCATTGGTCTTTATCCAAGAACATTTGATCTTATTCCAAGAATATATAGGATGTTACGGGAGAGACAGACAGGAACAGAGAGAAGATGGGATCAAGGGAAAGGCTGGGTGGGGGGGGGGGGGAGAGAACCTTTGTTTATGAAAGAGTTTGTAGAGTAGTATTCCACGCTCAATGGAGTTAATTTTGAAATTTCAGGGATGGGAAGCGCTAGCCCCTCAAACAAGCTAAAAACCAAGAAATAAATAACTTTTAGACAAATAACAAAATTTTAAGTTGTTTAATGGTAGATGCATTCTGAATCATTTAGAATTTTAATGGGTTTTTTCTGTTGACCCTGATTTTTAATAAAACATTCAGCATGCAAATTAAAACAGTTTCCATATTATAACCAAATTACAGCTTCTCAGTGATACCCGGTAACATGCTTTAAACCAGTAGTTTGGGATTTGTTCCAGCTGTGATTATTAAGCATGCAAATTAAAACAGTTTTCAGATTATAATAAAATTACAGCTTTTTAGGGATAATATAATTTATTCCATTATTTTGGGATTTGTTCCAGCTTTGATCATTAGGTTGCCAAACAATCCACTTGAAAAACAATTGTATAAAAGGCAAAACCACTTGTAGCATTCCACTGCAATATTCGGCAGTGGTTTTAACTTTACCATTGCAGCAGCCCATGTTTTATTTAGCACAGTGCATATTTGTAAACACCTTACATGTGGCATGCTTTAGATTACAGTGCAAAACTGCTGGTTGCTATCAGTCTTGCATTTTGGTGCAATTTTTTGTGTGTATGTCCCAGCTTGGAGTAGAATAACAATCATAAACACCACACCTATAATGATTCTTATCTGGAAATAGAATGCCATGGATTGCAGCCTTCTTGAATTTTTTTATTTTATTAAAGGTGACATGTAGAACAGAATAAAGTTGGTTGTTAAAATCAAATGCAATAACAATAAAATGCATGATCAGATAATTTTAATCTACTGCATGGTACATCACTTATAACTTAAATAATATTAGCTTATTAGATGAATAGTGTATTATTATTTACTTAACAAATGTATTTAGTGCATATGCCATTAATACTGATGTATTTAATGTGTTTTGAAATGTCTCGTATTTTACATGTACATGTATATATAGGTTTTGTGAGCTATATAATCGGTTTTACTTATTCAGTAAATATTTTTCACAAAAATAAATAATTTAATTCTGACTGTTACTAGAAGTATCTTTGCCCTGTAATCCTCCTGAAGAGTGTGGTACTGAGGTGTTGTCATATTCATGATTTGTCTTGTCTTTATTTCAGAATCCTCAGCCGTTGCATATCAGTGGATTGGGCCTGGGTTTGTTTTATCATTGGCTGCAATCATGCTGGTCTGCACCATAATGTTTTACATATGGCACAAAACACATAAGTAAGTAGTCATTTGTTGCGTTTAGAGCGGGATCTGGTTCATAGTAGTAACATGCTCATCCAAGTGAAAATACAAACAGGATCCCGCTGGGATAAACAAATTCTCCTCGATACTCACTCACCTTCCAGCTACTACAGCTGCCTGGCATCCTGTCACACATTATTTATGGGGGTTAGGGTTGGGGGAATAGTTCTATTAGTCCTATACCACTCCAACCAGACGGGACTAAGGTTTTATCTCTGTCCCGTCTGCCTGCCCCACATATAGTTTTCCGGATATTTTTTCACAATGCCATGAGATATTGAGCTGAAATTTTGTGTATAGCTTTATTACGTACTGTTAAGATAAAGTTTGACTTTCATGGCGTTTTATCTATTTTTCCATGGAATTATGGCCCTTGAACATAGGAGATAAAAAAAATTAGTTGTGGACATGTACCGGTATTATAAAATGGTTTTTAACCAGTATGACGTTGGGGGTCAGTTCAGTACAGATCTATCAAGTCTTGACTTTTGCTAAATTCTTGAAATGCTAATAAAAATGTATCAGTTTAAAAACACCAGTTCATGGGTTTTAATTAATTTGTTAACAAATTTAAATTGACGAGTATTGAAGGTTCTAATAGACCAAATCAATTCCTATTGCCGATAATGTTAACGTTTACTAATAAAACTGATATAAGCAGCGTTTAACACACCCAGGAACTACAGCAATAGAAAGTGTGGCACCTCACATTTAACCTACCTGCAAGAAAATGGGGGGTCATGTATCATTTAAAAGATTTAATTAATGTTTTTAATAGCAACTATTCCATTTTTGGGGGTACCCCGCATTAGTTTCAACCTCTGGTATATATATACTGCATAACAACTGTATAACAAATAAAATGTATTTATTTATTGTCAATGGATAATAGTATTTGCACAAATAATCAATGTCACATATTACTACCAATCATACCCACAGCTGCTTTTACTACGTAAATATTTGACGATGCACGTCGAACTTTGACATGAAACTCTCTTCTTTGGTACTATGCAACCTTGAAAAATAGGTGAAATGGATAATTGGAAATAAGTTTTGACTAACAACATTTTGAAATTGGCATTAAATTTGCAGTTTGTTTTCTAAGTCTGTACTGGCGGGGTGCCAGGCAGATGTAGTTGCTGGGAGGTACGTTTGTATCAAGGAGTAATTTGTAATACCAGATGTCTACACAGTGCATAGTAAGCTTTTTTTTACATAATTCGTTGAACTTTACACATCCATTTTTCACCTGAGGCAAGGGGTTGTCAGTTTGTTGGACCCTTTTTATGTAGATAGGCTTGTTGAAGTGCTGTAAAGATCACTACAGGCCACTGTGGGCTCACCTGAAATATAATGGACTGTAGGAATTTGAATTTTCCTCATCCCAACCAATGCCATGGAATGTGCTGTCTTTTCTTTGGGAAAATTAATATAAATGAACTCTTCATGCTTTTTGATAAAAAAAAAGTAGCCTATATGGTGGCAACTGGTTTATATTCTTTTATCCTGCAACCACTGTTTCTATTGACTGAATATGATGACGGATAAAACAGTCATATCTTGCTACTAACAGGATATGACTTTTGACGTCACTCGTGACATCACACAAATAGCTACATTACAAAATCACTCATTTGACCTCTAGGTCATCGTACAATGTGGCTGAAATAACAGAAATATTAGCTTTTCCCCTTAATTGTTATGGTCTGCAGGATAAAGATAATAACTAGTTAATGACGTCAGATATCTGCTTTATCCTGTTCGGGCTGAATGAGAAATTCATCTCGGCAGAGCCTTGCAAAATTTCCCATTTTTACCTTCACAGGATAAAGCAGATATCCTATGTCATTAACTAGTTATTCTCAATCTCTTTTTTTTTGAGGAGGTGTCAACATAATAATATTGTTAAATACCCATTATCAATAGTTTGAATTGCAATGAGATGTCTTTAAACACATATTTATTTCTTTTTGTTGACGTTTTGTGTGGTACGTGGCCAATATTTTGTTATAGTTATAATTATCCAATAATTTGGAGTTTCAAGTAGCTTAGTAGTAGAGCTTCTTCATGTAAATGTGATTGATTCTTTTTAGAGAACCTTTTGTGTTATTTCTCAGTCCAACCAGTGATTCATGATTCATAATTCAAATTTCATGGTTCATGCTATTCTATTAGCAAATATGAGCTGGGCCAATGTTATCTCATGACGAGATGACCTTTTATTTGGCCAGTCAAAACAGTCTGTGTAGTACATTAAAAACATAGGATGTTCCAGAAGTAATTAAGGTTAGAGACAGTGCGAAACACATTAATCATTCTTTTGTGCCTGGCATAGTACGTAGCCCAGGGGTAAAGCACTCACTTGGATGTGCAGTCGGTCTAGGAATGTACTGTCCTGTCTGTGGGATGCTGCATATAAAAGGTTTCTTGCTGCTAATCGGAATGAGTAGCCCATTGCATAAATGCAGTGGTTTTCTTCTCTCATTATCTGTGTGGTCCTATATCGCTTAATGAATGGTCGGTATGGGATCAAATCCAGTTGTTGGGCTCATTGAGTTATTTCTCATTCCAGCCAGTACACCATGACTGGTATATCAAAGGTAATGGTATGTGCTATCCTGTCTGTGGGGTGGTACATATAAAAAGATCCCTTGCTACTAATGAAAAAATGTAGCAGGTTTCATCTCTAAGACTATATCAAAATTACCAGATGTCAAATGGTCCTTAACCAGATGTCTGATGTGATAAAAATGTGTTGAGTACATCATTAAATAAACCATTCCTTCCTTCTTTTATACCTGGTGGATTTGCCACATTTCCCCCTCCCCTTATGTCTAAATACAATTTCTACTGTGTCAGTGGGGGGTATATTAAAAAGAAATTCTATCATGTCTCTCACCCCCATCGAATGTAATACATTCTGGAATAGCAGTTATTGCAGATTAACTAATTATGTGGTAAAAAAACATAATAGAGCTGATTAAACAATGTGTCAGGGGTGTCACACATTTTTGTTATTCTGTCAGTGCCAAGCAATCTTTCTATTTATTACACAATAAGATATGTGCATATACATTATTAACTAGTAAAATTTATTTTTTAATTTGTACTACATTGTTATTTCAGGAAAAAAATTGCAATGGTACCACAGAATAACATTGATTACAACTACCTACATCGCAAGGCAACTCAGAAAATCAACTGGAATGATGCAGACTCTGAGTGTGCCAATGGTGTTAACAACATGCAGAAGAAGGCTCCAGTGGAGCTCTGTGTCAGGGCACTGGTTAAACAAGGAACAGTCCACGATGAAGACTTGTTCATGCCAGCGTTCTGTGAAACAAAGGACAACTTCAAAGACGACACTATGTGTCTGAAGGCGAAGGTGATTCCTCCAGAGGATGTGCTGGAAGTGACTTTGACCTCACAGGATACGTCTGCCCATCCCGACATAAAAACACTGGAACAAAATTTTCATCCTTCTCCGTGTAATAATACTGCCGAGTCGGCAGTCACGATGAAATGGGGTAGAACTTGTAGTAGTGACGACACACTGCCATATACAGGCACAGTTTCTGTGCCAGGACTGTCGAGAACTGTGGAGACTGGGTATGTTAACCCTGCCTACGACGAAACTGAATCGCTGAAAGAAGGACGGTCACCAAAGAAAAAAGGTTTCTTCGGTTGGCTGTTTTGAATCTGTGTTTATGAAATTATCCAAGAGTCATGCAAACTGTTGTCAGTTTGAGGCCAGACTCTTAAATTGTTTTATAAGCATGGGTCTCATAATTAGGGATCAATGTGCCAATTGTATTCAGCATATATTATATAATCATTATACTTGTACATAAGTGTATGTTTATTATTTTCTATGTAAAATGTACAGCTTTTTACATAAATTACTTCCTAAACTATATGCATAAAGTGGGTCAAGTGTTTATTTATTTGTTTTGCCTGTTTATAGTTCCATAATTGTTTCCATTCAAAATATTTGTAGTTTTTCAAATATCTTTGCAAAATAATTTCTTGCTTGAAATTGTATTGTATGCTAACAAAGTTTAAGAATAGCAAGACATTTTTTTTTCAAATAAAAAAATTAAAAAAGTGGGAAAAAGAAAATGTTAATTTTTTTACCACTGATGAAAAAGAAGGAAGGAAATGTTTTATTTAACGACACACTCAACACATTTTATTTACAGTTATATATGGCATCAGACATATGGTAAAGGACTGCACAGATATTGAGATACTCGTTTTGATTAGCAGCAAGTGATCTTTTATATGCACCATCCCAAAGACAGGATAGTACATACCACGGCCTTTGTTATACCAGGTGTGGAGTACTGGGTGGAACGAGAAATGGCCCAGTGGGTACACCAATGAGGATCGCCATTCAACCTGAGCAGGATAAAGCCGATATCTTAAGACAGTAACCAGTTATTTCTTTTATTCTGCAATCCTTCAAGAATATTCGGAAAATCATTATTTATTCCAGTTTTGTGTACGCAAATCGAGTATTGTCAACCTAGCAAGGCTTTTGCCCTATGACATCATACAAGATACATGACGTCGATTATTTGTAAGAAGGTAGCTACATTCTGTCACATTGAAAAAGCGTTTCTAAACTCTAATTCATAAATAAATATATAAGATTTGTATTGTCTTTGCAAAACTAAACGTTATTTGTATTTACTGTATTTCAACAAATTATTTAAAGAGTATGTTTATTGAAAATCTACTCTGAAATACTCGAGTCGAGTCGGGCTTATGTCATGTAACCTATATTTTTGGTTTGTGACCGAAAATAAGGATTTATCTAATCATCATATCTTGCCAATGTATACAGTGATTGCTGGATAAATATATATAAAAAAAGAACAGAATAATAAAATCTTAAAACTGAACTGATTACAACTCGAGTGACAACAATTAATCTTTGAATGAGGGCTGCCTTATGTGCTGTATAAAATCAAACTAGTTTTTATAAATCATATGAAGGGAAGTAACTATAACATCACTTGCTGTAGGTTCTCTAGCTCACTAGAAACACTTTAATATATAAAAAAGTACAGAATTTCTACCAATTGAACTGAAATTAAACATGGTTAAATTATGGGAATGTAACTAGTTGTGGGTGTCAAAAGGAAATGGTGTTTACCAGTGCACACATTTTCAGTATCGTAATTCAGATTATTTAGATTTCTACAGAAAACAAACTCACGGCATGAAGTACTATTTGTCTAAGTTTAGTAGTAGTAAAAGTACTGTTGTAGTTTAAGAGTTTTATTTTTTAATATTTAGTAGCCAAATTGGTGATATGTGACTTATTTCTAAAAATAATTTATATACTAGTGTAAACTTAATGCATTTGTTTACTTTAAATAACAGGTATATTTTGGAGGTTTCTTTTGTTGTTGTTGATGACTTTTGTTTATTAGTTGTTATCATTTGTGTTTTGTCAAATGTTTTTTTTGGGGGGTAGGGTAAGGAAGGGTGGGCATCAGGGGAGGGAATTAAAATGCATTTAGTTACCCTTAATAGTGTTTACACCAGCCTTTATTTTAAATGTTTAAATTACCGGTATATTTTGTTTTAAAAATATTACAAACAATGTACAGATTATAAGAAACGTATTTGTTCCACTAGATTATGATGAAATGAAATAAAATGCATAATACTAAATGGTTTAACAACTACAAGTCTTGATCTTGTCTATGTTCTTGCACTATGCAATCTTGTATTGAGGTGGTCTTTGTTTTTCTCCCCAAACTGACCTTCAAAATCTTGAGGAAACAGTGAAAGAAATGTTTTATTTAATGACGCACTCAACACATTTATTTACGGATATGTGGTGCCAGACATACCGGTATGGTTAAGGACCACACAGATATTGAGAGGAAACCCACTGTCGCCACTTCATGGGCTACTCTTTCCGATTAGCAGCACAGGATCTTTTATATGCACCATCCCACAGACAGGGTAGTACATACCACAGCCTTTGATACACCAGTCGTGGTGCACTGGCTGGATGGAGGAATCGAGGTACTCGTAACAAATTAACAATACATGCAAGTGAATAAATATTTCTTACACACCTGTTGGTGAGAACATTATTCATTTGTTGACACGTACTTGTTTACACATGTATGTGAGTTAATTTCAAGATATACGACTGGCTGCTCCTAGGTGATGACCAAGTCACCAATGCCATACATCCAATGAAAAAACAACCTGATCGAAATTGATTACATGGATGTATAGTTAACCTGACCCAATCATTTGTCTGTTATACATAAGTTAGCTACAAGTACAAAGGCTGTAAATAACTTTTAGTCGAAAAAGATGTTAAAATTTGCATAAAACCTGGTTTTTACCGGTGCAAGAAATAGAATAGTATTCTCTATATTTGTGTTCATTAGATACCATTTATCTTACAACTTGTTTAAAAACGTATGAAACTCGCTTTCGCTCATTAGATACATTTTAAAACAACTTTTAAGATATATGGTATCATACAGCCACTCGTGTATTATTCTCTATATCACACACATATAGTAATTTGGTTTATATGTTCATACTTTGTTTTAAACTGGTTTCATAATCTGGAACAATATCTGCTGTAACATACTTGATATTCATTAAAACCATATCAACATTGGTTTTGGCACAAAGTACATTTTAAACCACGGTTATTTGGTGTTTAACGTATTGTTATCTCAACCAATGGTCGTGGTAAAGAGGAACTTTGCTGATGGTATACAAGCTACTCCAATATAGCAGCAAATAATTAAGTTGGATCATGTTTCCTAAACAAAGTAACAAAATGCCAAATTACATCAAGCTTTACCGGCCTCGGTAGTGCAGTTGTTAAGCCATCAGACTTGAGGTTGGTAGGTACTGGGTTCGCAGCTCAGTGCTGGCTCCCACCCAGAGCGAGTTTTAATTACTCGGTGGGTTGGTGTAAGGCCACTCCACCAATTTCTCCATCACGTACCCACTATCCTGGACAGACAACCCAGATAGATGAGGTGTGTGCCAAGGACAGCGTGCTTGAACCTTAAATGCATATAAGCTTGAAAATTAGTAATCGATTAATTATGCTTTCAATATAAAACTATTTAGTTAAAACTTTTTTAACATTACAAAATAAATTATTACTTATATTTTGTATACATGTATTTTGCATCCACGACCAAATGAACAAAAACGTAACTTGACATTCACAATTATAAAAGACTAAGACAGAAGAGCATTTAATTACTTTATTTCTGTTTACACCAACAAATATCTCACATCATTCTCACTTTTTCACAACACAACTGAGGTGATCTGTTTAATTCAACAATATACAGCATGCTCAAAGATGGTACACTCAATTAGTATACTTTGTCTCTCCTGTCCTATGGGACAGTCTATCTAAACAAACTCCACTGTATCTACTACACATAAGAACACCACGGTTACAATGAATTTGTGTTCGTTTCAAATTATAAATGTAGAAATAAAGGTTTCGTTTTATTGTCAATAGGTATTCAGGAATGGACTGACTGCATTCATATATATATATATATATATATATATATATATATATATATATATATACATATACAGTTCTAGATAATTTATTGAGGGTGTGTTGCAGTTATTTTTATAAAGTTTTATGATAAGAGGTATAATATATGAGAGCAAGTGTTTGTTCAGGTCATTTTATTAAATTAGTGGGAAAACTTTAAAGGCTTTTAAATAAGATTCAATTAGATGTAACTTGTCACATGTTTCATGGGAAAACGGAATATATGTATTGAGAAGATGTATTCTAAATGTATGTTCTGCTATCTGGCAATTGGAGTGAAAACACTGATAACTACCATGTGTGCAGAGTCTGTTAAGAAATAATCAAAAGCCTGTTTTTGCACTTGATGATAAATGCATGTGACAGGATGAGAACCAGTTAATTTGTTAGTTGGTGCTAGTGGGGGGGAAAATTCTGTCTTGAAAAGCAGCCCTGATTTGCAATTACTATAAACATCTTCCAGATGTTACAAATTAAGCTGTTTTAGTCAGATTATAAGAACTGACTGGAAACAACACTGTCTGTTGGTGCTACCTATAGTCCGTCCCATCCTCCTACAAAAATATTTTTTTGTAAATAATTTCAGTTTGGTTTGACATAAGAAGAAAAGTCAAAGAGTTTTGGAAATAACAAAAAAATAGTATTTTTGCGTGCAATTTAGAAAACAATCGACTCACAAATAAATAACTTGTGGTAAATTCATTAACATGAAAAAAGGCATTCCCTGTGGGACGGACTATATGTCATAACGATTTGTAAAACAATACACCTGTATCTAAGGCAGGGATTACACTGGAAAGAATATGTTTTAGCCAGTTTTCAAATATGTAGGGTATTTGTTTGAAAAAATAATATTTTAATAAGACTATTTATTAGCTGAATACTAAGTATTTTGGCTACTTTGTATAAAAATTAGCAATTGGCCAATTTAGAAATGGGCAGGGCGAATCCTGTTAAGATACCAGTATCTAAATAAAAGAAAAGCCAAACAGTTGTCAATCTCATTGTCAATAAAGCTGTCACCAAATTTAATGAGACAAAATGCAGTTTAGCTGAGATTCAACTAGTTATATTTTCTGGCGAATACATTGCTGTAAGACATACATAATTATCTATCTGATTACATAAATAAATCAAAATGTATTGCTGTTAAAACATCTGATGGCTTTGGTTTCATACTTGTCATTTGTATGGTTGTGCATCAGAACAATAATTACTTTTATTGTCTGCCTTTAGAATAGAGATTGCTTAGATTTCTTTTGATGCAAGTACATTAAACAGTGGCAAATCTTTGCATTTTATAATCACCTTTTATGGTCTGTTTTAACTGTAAAATGTAAAGAGCAGGCCGTAATGTAATTATCATTTCAACGTTTGTTATTTTACATAATACAAACACACTGTCCAACTACTGAAGGATGGCCTACCGGTATTTAATATTTTCTATAGTCCATTATCGTAATTATACCATATGATTATTATGAAGAAAACAATGACACTATTGCCCCTTTCCCACTTACATGTCATAAAATGCAATGTTGGCTAGCTATATTAATGAACATTTTAGATTTGATGTGGAATTTTCAATTTCATATGGACCATTTTGATAGTAAGTGTCATAAATCTGTGCAAATGTTTACATACTCTTACATGTCGCAGTGAATATTCTAACGTAAAGTGGTTTTTACAACTAGATGTGGGTTTTTCATGTTCCAATTCACAACAAAACTAACAAATATTCAAAGTTGTTGCACTAGAACATACAAAATGAAATACATTTTCACACAACACTTGCCAATAAATATCACAAGAATGGGGGAAAATGCATAGAGCTGTCAGCACCTACACTGTTTTGAGGATCCGTTTTTTTGCACAAAACACTGACACCAACATAACATGGATTATAACAACATAATCATAAGTACAAATACTGTATGTGGAAATCCTGAATTAAAAATCCTAAAACAAAGGTATCTGCTCAGTCTTTAAATCTTAAATATTAACTGCTATGACTTAACAGTGGAGTCTTAGATTAAAATATGTATACATTAAAAAAAAATCCATACCTTTCCATCCCAGTCTCAATTTTAAAAAAAGAAGAAAAGTGTCATATTCATCAACATTGGCCTCAGTGAGTTTCTATCCCAAAACAGACTTCTGCCTATTCAGAGATCGGCCTCGGGACCGACATGCTCGAAGCTCTAGTGGCATACGAGCATGTTCAAAACGTACCCGACCCGACCCAGCCTCAGTGGCCTGTCTCATTCTGCCAGTATTGTTGGACATATTTCTTTCTAGTATTACCATCATATTAAAATCTTGTAATTTTTTTCCAGCAAACTTTTGGAAGAAAGAAACTAGCAAACTAAACATTTTCCATTTTGCATTTGTTTTCTGTGAACATTTTTTAACAGCTTCCTAGATTATCTGAAAATAATAATCAATCCAAAATTCCGAACTTCTGAATTCACATTGCAAAAAAAAAGAAAAGAAAAAAAGAAGCCAAAACAAAATAAGCATACATGAATGGACTATAATTTGAGTTATGACTTTAAAATATGTGTAAAGCATGAAGCGAACCAGGACAAACATATAAAGGTTTTTGGGGCACATGTTGGCATCAGTTGTACTAAATAAAAAGTAATGCAACAATTTTGTTTTTAATGCCACTGCAAATGCATTATCTTCTACTGAATACCAGGAATTACATTAAATAAATTTTTTATGCAATGATTTTTTTATTAAAAAAAAAAAAAAAAACCCCAGTTGTTTCAACTTTCAGTGAATTATATTTCCAATCAAAAGTCATAATACTAAAAAGCATTTTTTCAAAATGTTTTACTAAATAAAGTTTATTCTACAAAGCAAACCTAGGAACAACCTGCACTGAAATGTTGCCAACAAAAAAAAAGAGTAAAAAGTTAACTAAAAGTAACATGTAGAATGAAATTTGACAAAACTGTTTCTTCTTGATCGCATAACTCATCTAATTGTATTATTCAGTTTACTACTGGAATCGAAAAAATTATGAATCCTTTGATAATTAAATGTTCATAATTTAAGAAGAACAGAAAACTTCAAATACACAAAGTGAATTAATACATGTTTCAGCTGACCTTGTTGACCATCAATGATAGTCTTTAATCTTCTGGCAGTGAAAGTCAACAACAGGTAACGTAAAACCAAAAACTACTCATGCCAACACCTCCATTTACAAACCACTTGTCTTTAACAGGCTACCTTACTATTATACAAATTTAATATATAGTCCCAAGTTGATGTATATTAAACAGGTACCTTTTACAACAGACCCATGTTTCGATACTACCAAGGGGTTGATCGTGACAGGTTTGACTATAACAGAAGTGTACCAACTGGCTATAACTGCCGGCCATTACAACCTTCCTACTTTGTCATGTCTAACAAGCAAATCTCCAAACATATATTCGCATTATATATATATATATGTCTTTATCACTCGTGTCTCTACCAGTTCTTTTCAAAATGAAGTCATTGTCTGCACAAGTACTATTTACTCAATGTTAATTTTTGTTTTCTCAACCATTAGAAATTACTGTCAAGATTCTCCATTAACCCTGAACAAAAATTAAAGTATGCAGTATGGAACAAAAATTCCACTGTGTCACAGATAGTACATCGAATGTCAATAAATAAATATTTAAATGCTCCATGTTTTCAATTCAAATGGAAGCCTTTCTCTTTGGTGGCTGCAAGGAGTTTTTCCTTCAAGATCTCTTCTGATGAATACTCTGGCAGTTTCAGGTAGTGCACACACGTGTTCACAGATGGGTAGCTATTGTCATTTCCGTCAACTTTTCTCACAATTGTAAGGCGTGGATGCAAGTTGGCAAGGCCCCCTGGCGGCAGAGATGAGCATCCAGTTGTGAACTGGAGAAATCCCTTCCTTTCGTCGGGTGAGAGGCTGAGGAGAACATTAACGAATCTCTGGAAGCCAGGACTGAAAGGAGAAAAACAGTATACAAGTAGCTATAGATCTGTTAAGATCTGTTCTCCCTCGGGTCAAGAGAGACATGTCTGAACCTTCATTGGATATAGGCATGTAAAACAAGTTTCTGAGTCTGAGTTAATATCTCCTGTCCTCGACGAAGGAAGCAAATGTTTTGTTTAATGACGCACTTAACACATTTTATTTATGGTTATATTGCGTCAGACATATGGTTAAGGGCCACACAGATATTGAGAGAGGAAACCCGCTGTCACCACTTCATGGGCTACTCTTTTCGATTAGCAGCAAGGGATCTTTTATATGCACCATTCCACAGACAGGATAGTACATACCACAGCCTTTGTTACAACAGTTGTGGAACACTGGCTGGAATGAGAAATAGCCCAATGGGTCCACTGACGGGGATCAATCATAGACCGACCGCGCATCAAGCGAACACTTTACCACTGGACTATGTCCCACCCCGTCCTGGATGAAGAAGCCGGCTTAAGTCAACACCTGCGCCCATGACAGACATGTGCTACAACAGCTTACTCTGAATGTACACGCTAAACCCTATGACATCACCATAACATATGCTGTGTTCACACCATAACATATGCTGTGTTCACAATGAAAACAATCTGAAAATAATTTTCTCAAAACTGAATATATTTTATCATCGTTTCAAGCCATTCACACTTAAATCATTTAAAGACTGATGTCTTCATTACATTATCATTATACTAGTCAAAATTCCAAGTAAGCAATGCATGTTTACTGAATGGGATTTAAATGTTCATAGAGCAAATTTTTGCTCAACTGGTTTCAAAATAGTTCATGTTTTGGTTTAATGAAAATGGTTTCACACTGTTTAAAGAGCTCTACAATGTGAACAGCTAAACTATTTTAAATGCTTAAATGCTTGTTAAATTATGAAATACAAATTTGCAATGACACTGCCAATTTTGTGAAGTGATATTAAGCTTTAGGCTCTTATATGTCACTATTCCATATGTTCAGATTTGCTTTTTCAATTAATTATTTCAATCTGATAACAACAGATAAAACAACACTTAAAAAAAAAAAATTCAAAGAACTATATTATCTGACATCTAAATTTAAAGTTGGTTTTGTTTAATGAATCCACTCAAGCAAACTGATTTATTAATCATCAGCTACTGGATGTCAAACATCTGTTACTTTTGACAGATTCTTAGAGAAGAAACCTACATTTTTCCATTAGTAGCAAGGGATCTTTTATAACAGGATAGCATATACCACAGCCTTTGATATACCAGTCGTGGTGCACTGGCTGGAATGAGAAACAGCCCAATGAGAATCAATCCTAGACCGACCATGCATCAGGTGAGTGCTTAACCACTAGGCCACATCCTGCCACACGACAACATTTAGGCAACTATTTATTATGGTGTGTTCAGAATAAGTTTCTCTGCAAATATGCCTGAAACCTTAGCTAGCTTTGGCACTTGCTAAATTTGCCAACTGCGAATTTTATTTTAATTTGGCAAAAGTTTCTGTGGACCTAGAGCTAGACCTGTTGGGCATGTAAACATACTCCAAGTCTGTGAATTATTTCAAACTGCTACAAGTTGTTCGACTACAACACGCACCTCTCTCTGGTGTAGCCGAGTTTGGGATCGGTGTAGTTGTTGAGATCCTCTCGGGTCCACTTCGGGGCCTGCTCTCCACACAGCATGCTGCCGAGCTCAGAGGGGCTGAACGAGTGAAGCTTTTCCATAGGAAATACAGCATTAAAACCATCTGAAAGGGAAAAACTGTATCTTAATACCCACATATTGGTCAAGGGAATGCTGGTTTAGTGACACCCCAGCACAGTGGTTCTACAATGGTTAAAGTTTGTTTTGTTTAATGACGTCACTAGAGCACACTGATTTATTAATCATCGTCCATAGGAAATACAGTATTAAAACCATCTGAAACAGGAAAAACTGTATCTTAATACGTGCATATTAGTCACGGGAATGCTTGCTTAGTGACACCCCAGCACACTGGTTAGACAATAGTTAAAGTTTGTTTTGTTTAACAACACCACTAGAGCACACTGATTTATTAATGATCAGCCATAGGAAATACAGCATTAAAACCATCTGAAACGGAAAAACTGTATCTTAATACATTGCCCACGTACTGGTCAAGGGAATGCTTGCTTAATGACACCCCAGCACACTGGTTAGACAATGGTTAAAGTTTGTTTTGTTTAACAACACCACTAGAGCACAATGATTTATTTATCATCAGCTATTGGATTTTAAACATTTGGTAATTCTGACATATAGTCTTAGAGAGGAAACCCGCTACATTTTTTCTTTAGTAGCAAGGGATCTTTTATATGCACTACCCCAGATAGGATAGCACATACCACGGCTTTTGATATACCAGTCGTGGTGCACTGGCTGGAAAGAAAAATAGTCCAATGGCCCACCAACAGGGATCGATTCTAGACCGACCACTCATCAGGCAAACACTTTAGCACTGAACTACGTCCCGCCCCATTTAGATAATGGTTACTGCATGGTAAATGTAACACTTGCTCCAGAGAATGAGAAACAAACAGGACAGGTAATAAGGTATTTTAACTGAATGTTCTCAGACAGGATAACATATACCATCGTCTATGTAAAAAGGCAATAAATATACACACAAAAAACAATTCTGAACAACGTTACCTCTGAATGCTTCCATCTGTCTCTGGATACCAGTGTTCAGACAGA
This sequence comes from Gigantopelta aegis, assembly GCF_016097555.1. Lineage (NCBI taxonomy): Eukaryota > Metazoa > Mollusca > Gastropoda > Neomphalida > Peltospiridae > Gigantopelta > Gigantopelta aegis. Next base: position 34,750,662 of record NC_054702.1, read on the forward strand.
AGTCTGTCACAAGTTCAATATATTCTTCAATGTTATCAATATTCACTTCCTGTAAACAAGAAAACCTCAGTTAATCATTCTCAAGAGAGTAAATACTAATATTTACTCTACTACATAATTCACGAGAGCACAATATAAAAGTCATGCAGATCCACAAGTTTCAATCTAAGTAATAGGAAATATTACAATATCACTGAAATATGACCACTGGCAATAATATTTTGAATAAGTCGTAATATTTTTTAATAATTAATAATAACAAAATAAACATGTGTTACGATCTTTAATTAAATGACAACTGGAATTGCTTACCTCATTTTCACCGTTATATTTGAGATCATAACCCATGAAACCATATACTCGAGATGATGGATTAAACTGGAAACTTAAGCTGCAATAAAAGAGATTTAAATTAATTCAAAAGAAATATAACATGATAATGCTATAGACCAATATTGAGAAATATACTACTTGTGATATTAACAGTTTGTGAGTTTTTTCATTGATTAAGATGATATTTTAAGACCCTATAATAAAATCAATACTAACAGCACTTGAAGGAATATATCAACACATAATTTTCAGCAATTTGATGTATACATAAGTAATCATTTAAAAAAAAACACTTGGTTACTTCCTGCAGACACAAAAAACTTGCAAGCAAACCAAATGATTAGAGATCTGTAATATTTTTATGGTGTAGTGGTATATTGCAATTATATATTTTGTACGTGTTACTGCACATGTATTATATTTTCAAACAAATACTTCCAGTTTAAGAAAACAAACAATAGCTGCACTTGTTTGGAATGAATCTTGCACGTTTTGTTTGGTAATTAATTTCAGTTTGGTTTGATGTAAGAAGGTAAGTAAAATTGTTTTGTGTGCAATTTAGAAAATAATCGGCTCAAAAATAAATAACTTGTAGTAAGTTCCATAGTGTTAAAAAAGGCGTTCTCTGTGGGAAGAACTACAACAGGGATCACAATGGTTAAGCCAATTTTAAAATTTATACATTACTTCCTTTTTATTTAAGGAATATTTTGTTTAGCCAGACTAAATGTTGTAGCCACTTTATATAAAATTTAGAAATTTGGTAATAGACAGAGTGAGCAATATTATAATAGTGCAGCAGTCAGCCTACCCTAGATCTTCGAGTCTAATGGACGACATGGAATCCAAGGGATTGGGCAGTGCCAGCTCCTCCAGGAGAATGTTTTTCTGATCGTCCGACAGAGTCTTGTCCTTGAGAATCCTCTGTTTCTTGGCGGATAGCTCCTTCAGCTGTTTGAGGAACAGTGCCCGGTGGGGGTTGAACAACTCGAAGTCCTCCTCGGTGAGGATCCCTGTGTACCATGGCGACATCATCGACTGGCGCGACCGCGACGGGTCCACCTTCATCTCCTTCTCCAGCTCCTCGATGCTGGTGATCATGTCGCTGTTCTCGCTGTGCCACGACTCGAGCATCCCGCCGAAGCCCCGGTGCGACAGGTCATGGTACTGCTGTGCCATGCTGTAGCCCACCTCCCCCATGCACATGAGCTTGAGGAAGGGCCTGGACAGGGGCAGGTCTATGAGGCGGCCGTCCTGCAGACACTTGGCGAGGAGCGTGCCGATGAAGAAGAACAGCTGCTCTACCCGCTCCATGTCGGAGGTGTCCTGTGGGAGCGCCGCCGGGAACAGGCCGCCCATTCGCTGGACGTAGTAACCAGGAGGTCTCGCGCCGTGACCCATGTCAACCTGTTGAAAACAAAACAAGATGTTTTGAAAACTCTGAGGCCGAGTTCAGCCAGACTGACGAGCAGAAAAATGTCGGCTAGACTGGTTTATGCATTTCACAGTAAACCAAATGGCCACGTTGGGAACTAATCAAACAGTTAAAGAACATTAGCAAAATGTTTGCTGGCTGAACATAGGGCTGACAGTTATTTGACAGTGTAAAACATTTCAACCATTACAGAATTTTTATTGTTAACGGTAGAGTAAACTCAAACAAGAGATTTATGTGTTGGAAAGATGCATACCCGGACCACCAACACATACTGACACTTTAACAAATGAAAAATGCTTAATTTTAGAATTAATAAAAAACCATGATTATTCCTGCTAACTGGGGGCAGCCATTTTGTTTCGTTTTTGTGACATTCGGTGGTATAGCTTGGGGCGAAGTGACGTCAGCTCTGTCCATCTGCCCTATGCACAGTGTAAACAAATGCTCTAATTTACAAGGTGCTTCGCTTTCATCAACCTGACTTGTAAAACAACATAAATGACTTGATAGTATAATAAACTATTTAAATATACATGTATTTTACTTTGCATCAATAGAACGAAATGGAGTTACAGTATTTTTCTTTTTTTTTAAATCCAAAGAAAAAAATGCATATTATTAGGCCTATTGGTATGCTACGTTCGAGCAAAAACGACCACTCACGATACCCAAGTGATAATTTTCTTTTCTTTGGGACTACGTAATTGGTCAGTTTTGTGATTTTAGATGGGGAAGTCTACTTAATCAAGGGTTTTGCAGAATTACTTACAGTAATAAAGTAGGACGGCTGATCGATTACAATTAGAGGGGTGTCTGTGCAGTTAACACACAATACCCTGTGATCTTAATAAAAGAGGCACGTATTTTTAGTGTGTCTAGACAGTCATGTCATGTCATGTCATGTCATGTCATAGGGTTTTACGTGCACATTCAGAACAAGCTGTTGTAGTGCACGCCTGTCGTGGGCACAAGAGCCGGCCTTGGCCGGCTCCTCCGTCCATGACAGGAAAGGTGGAGGGAGGGGAGAGGAGGGACCGCCTGCACTGGCAGGTACAAGGGAGCACCAGCAGCCCGATCAAATCGGTAGCAGGCGGGTGGGGGTGGTGGTGGTGCTATGGAATTTGAATGGAGCAGTTAAATGCCAAAGAGAAAAGGATGCACAATTTTGATTGAGGGAATTTGGCGCAATTTTTGAACGGTCGGTCGAAAGGTAAATGGCCGAGCTAATATAGGTTTTGATATTAGTGAATCGAGAGTAGCTCGTTAATTTTAGACCTCTACGATGCTGTGTCTGGGGACCGTCTAAATATACACCTGCCAATCAGGAACCACAGGCACAGGTCATGGGAAGAAAAGACCAATTAACTAAGACAACACTCCGATTATTATTTCAGTATGTGGGTTAATTTATGTACAAACCATAATAGTTATTTCAACACTTTGACAATGGTGGGTTTTTTTGTATTAATAATATACAATTGTTGTTGTCTTACTGGGATGACTATTATTACAGAATATTGCGATGCATCCGCAAAAATCAGGTATGTTTTGTTTCTTCAGTTCGAAAACTAATTCCTGACGTGACACGTTAGGTATTACGTAACCACCAGCTCGCCAGAGGGATGATACAAAATTCACTGGGATGATACAAAATGGCTGCGCCCGTTATATATAATAGCCATCACATTTAACTGTTTTATTAATTAACTATACGATTATACTTGTTGATATTACACAATAATGTGCATTACATATTGTTGAATATGCATACCAGGTCAAATGCCTTGATTGTCCCTTCTTTTAAGCATTACATCTTTAATACACATTATATACATTGTGGTGTTTAATTTGTACATTTTGGCAAATTCAGTGTTTCAGGAATCTAGGGTCAGTGGCTTTAACAGTTTTATAACTTGCAATGCCACCAACAAACAGATATAATTCCTATAATTTTTATTGTTATGTTTAAATAATTAAATTTCTGTTACATTCATTAAAACGTAATGTCATCCCATTGGTTCAGATATAGCAATGGGAGTTTGTTCATTTTTCAATAAATGTAAAAATTACGTCGTCAGGGAACGTCATATCAATGACGTCATTTTATATGGGCAAGTTGTCTTATTGAGCGTTATTGCTTATGGATAAAAAATAATTCAAAATAAAGTATGACGTTTTAATGTTATTATTAGCCTGTATGATTCAAATTTAATTATAAGTATTGTTTGTTATCTCTTTTATATTCATCTGGACATGAATAATTTTTTTTTATGTGAGAACAGCTTTGCCGATTCACACAGTTTGCAGATGATTTTTTTCGTTCATACCACGATGAATGTAAAAGAAATAACGGACAATACTTAAATGTATAGTAATGTCACTGACCCTTCTTTCTCAAGTTTGGTTTTGGGTTTTGTTTTGTTTTCCATAAAATGCACATGACAAACACTAAGAATTTTCAAAAATGATGCATTTTTAACCAACTGCTTAAACTGGCATTATCTCGTCTAAAGATGTATCAGTAATTATGTACATTTTGTCAGTATAATACTCTAGCTGGCCATACATGTACAAAATGTCTTTTTAAATACAGTAACACAGCTTACCTCCCTCTCGAGATCATTTGTCAGATTGTCATCACAGATCCAAACACCGAGACTCTTTCTCTGCAGCTCGGCTGCCACTAGGGCATAGAATTCCAACGTGGGGCCCAAACCAGTCCCTTCCTCTCCTTCAAATTCAATCTGAAACAAAATAATCAAAAAAACTTAAATATTTTTCTTTTTCTCAACTGAAATAACAGCTTTATGTTTCCACCTTTAAAATAAGACATTAACTGGTATTTTCACTATTCAAACCAATAGTCAAGCTCCACAACGGTTTTACTAACCACAATCTGCAAATTGTCTTAATTTTAAATGCTTATTTACTTACTACACACATACATTATACAAAAAAAACATCCCCATAAAAATCTTTGATACAAAAGAACAGTTAAAAAATGTTAATTACTTTAAAATCTAGATTTGATTCTCTAACATTTTGAAAACTTGAAAGATTAAAAAAACAAGTCCATTGAAAGTGAAAAATCCTACAACTCACTGCACCTCAGGCTGACTATCACTGAACTACATGACACCCCTACATCGTAATTGAATGCAAAGATTAAAATGAAATTGAAAGTAAGTCACTTACCTCAAGGACAGCCTTTCTCTTGCTGTGGTGTTTCATCACCTGCATGGCCCAGTCTAACATCTGCTCACTGCGCATCACTTTGATCCGCTCGTGTTTGAGTCGGCCCACGCGGAACTCATGGCCGTCATCTCGACGTGGCAGAGGTCCTCGGTTCCTCTCAATGGTAGCGTCTCGCTTATTCTGTAGCCAAACTATGGCTCTAGAAATAAAGAAGATATCAGGTTTAAAATCTAGGCTCAAGGTTTTATAAAATTCTCAAATAGCATATACAGTTTAACATTGAAGACTGTTTAAAAGATATCTTAAAAAGTTCAGTTTGTATGTATCACCAACAAAAACAATTAGGGAAACAACACTTTTATTACGCCTTAATGAATTAAAGCAGTTAGTTGCAGACAGATGAACAAAACGGTTAAAACATAATGGTCTGATTTTACAAAGCCTGTGTGTGTCCTATATGTGTAACTACATACATTAGGAGAGGGCCTCGTAAGTTGAATAACTTGTGCCTAATCCTTTTGTGTATTATATACAATAAAATATGTTTCAAACAACTACATACATTTACAATGCTTAAAAAAGGGTGTTTAAGAAAAACAGGTTTCCTAAATTTGTCCCCTATTTGCTAAAATGACCACTCACCTTGATGTTCCAAATGCTGTGCAGGTAAAGTAAAGAAGCCTGGTATCAAACGGGAAGAGCATGGGACACCAGCGTGTCATGTGTTCACACCATTCGGGCAATGCACTGCTCGCCAGAACCAAAGGATCCTAAAAGAAAGACAAAATGTAATATGCTTTGCCATGTTTTTGCAGGGCTAGCTCTGGATCAGCAGAAAATTTCGCCAAATTATCTATTAAACTTCCAATACCCAGTTATTTTGTAACAAAATATCAATTAATACTTGAAATGTTTTCGCTAAATATACTAAGACAGGGTACTGTGAAAGCAGTTGATCTCACCTGTATCTGTTGCACCACCTTGTTAGTTATTTTCTTGCTGATAAACTCATCAGATGGAATGTTTAGTTGAACTTCAGTACTGTCTGCAAATCCAAAAATAAATAATGAGAATATAATGTTAATAAACAATGTAATGTAAAAAATTGCAGATCAGTATACAGTCAAACCCCTCTAAACTGGACACACTCGGGATCAAATAAATATCCGGTTTTAAGAGGTATCCGGTTTAGATAGGTTAAGTTCTTTACTGATTTTTAAAAGGGACAGAGAACAATGTCCAGTTTTGAGGGAATTCTGGTTTACAGAGGGTCTGGGTTTTTGAGGTTTCACTGTATTATCTAAATTGATAACTTTAAAATAAGCTTTTTGAAGAATTGCTTCTTTCTTCTTCTTTTTTTTGGGGGGGGGGGGGGGGGGGGTGTTCTGATCAAGTATAGAATAATTTCAACTGAGCATAACATGAAATTAAGAAAATTCATTTTACCCCCTTTTTCTTAGAGGGTGAGGAAGAGGATGAGATTGTCTGGGTGACTTATATAGAATAACTTTAAGTGACTACAACATGAAAATAAAGATCATTAACTGCCATCATTATTTTAGGCTTACCATTTCTCATGTTAGTTGTGGTTTGCTCCATGCTGATAGCAAAAAGCCGCTGTAGAAGTTGTAGCACGTTGTCGACAGTACAGCCAGTCGAGTCGCTACCAGAGGGGAACTCCCAGTCACCCAGACTTGGCGTCATACTGGAAGCCTTGATAGGTGGAGACGTCAGACTGGGGGACGTCTGAAATAAGAAACAAACTTCAACTGATTAACTGTGATGACAGTGATTTAATGTAGGACAAATCAGAAAGTATGGTAGTTAATAAAGATGATTCCAGAAATGATCAAACCTGGCCTGGTGCTTATAAAACTTTTAGAGTCTAGACTCGAGACTAATAATAAGAGTCCGATATGTGAACGTCATGGCAATGCCATACAAATTGTATGTGTGACAACATTAGAGATTGAGTCTGAACTCTTAAAAGTTTTATAAGCATGGGCCAAGGGAAAGTGAAAGGCAGTTCTATTTTGTTATGAGTACAAGTAGAATTAGTTTTAAAAGAATTAAGCTAGAGGATTCAAGCTAGCAAATTCTTTTTTTTCAAATGTGGGATTTACATTCAACTATAATGTGGTATGTGGCAGCAATTTGTTCAGTTCTATTCTGTGAGTGGTGGGTATAAAAGATCTCCCTCCACTGGGACTGTCTCGATAAGCCTTAAATATTTTAAGATAAACAATAAACCATTAGGTCCAAAATTAATGTTTTCTTTACATGAAAAGTTGGTAAAATCATCACTAATATACAACCTTGCTACTTTTCGATTCTGATTCTTTTTCTTCGTCTTCTTTTTGCTCCTTGTAAACAATCCTGCAAAACAGAAACAGAATATATATACTGTAAACCAGGTAAAAATCTGCTTGCGTATTAATTTTGCGTCGTTCGCACCCAACACAATTTATACGCACACATTATTTTAAGACACATTATTTTTTACATATGCCAACAGTCATTCCTGAAATTTAAACATTGTGAACATGCGCTAAGGTGCAGTGTGTTGCAATATGAATCCGGTTTATTGTATATATAATATACTTACATCTAAAAGGTTATCTCCTTTGAGTGGCTATGATATAGTATACAGCAATACATCTACTTATTCATTAATAGTCATTAAAGCATCAGATATGTTGCAACATTCCTGAGAATATCAAAGTTAACAAGTGGTTATTAACTAAACAAAGTGTTTAAATTTTCTTAGCTTTCAATGTAAAATAATGTACAACTATATAGCAGAATTTTACCTTCACATGGGCACACATTTTTCATATGCACTTTCCACTGGCAAAGATGATCAACGTATCATTAAGGTAACAATTAATGTGAAAAAAGGTCTACAGTTGTACCGAACACAACTGATGTAACCATATCTTCTTGCAATGAAGCATTTCTTTCCACATAGTAGATAATTCAAAGTTAAACAGTTTCATTGGCTATTGGATGTCAAACATTTGGTAATTTTGACATGTAGGACCGAATTTACAAAGCCTGTTTATGTCTTACACGGGTGTAACTACAAACATTTACATGCTTAAACACTTGCGTTTAAGAAAAATAGGCTTTGTAAATTCCGCCCATAGTGTTAGAAAAGAAACCCACTATATTTTTCCATTAGTAGCAAGGTGCACAGTCGTGGTGCACTGGTTGGAAAGAAAATTAGCCCAATGGGCCCACCGATGGGGATCAATCCTAGACTGATTGCCCATCAGGCAAGCACTTTCGCACTGGGCTATGTCCCGCCCCTAGATAATTCGAAGTACGCTACTAACATGTAGGCTGGCTCACTGGGCTATGTCCCGCCCCTAGATAATTCGAAGTACGCTACTAACATGTAGGCTGGCTCACTGGGCTATGTCCCGCCCCTAGATAATTCGAAGTACGCTACTAACATGTAGGTTGGCTCACTGGACTATGTCCCGCCCCTAGATAATTCGAAGTACGCTACTAACATGTAGGCTGGCTCACTGGGCTATGTCCCGCCCCTAGATAATTCGAAGTACGCTACTAACATGTAGGCTGGCTCACTGGGCTATGTCCCGCCCCTAGATAATTCGAAGTACGATACTAACATGTAGGCTGGCTCACTGGACTATGTCCCGCCCCTAGATAATTCGAAGTACGCTACTAACATGTAGGCTGGCTCACTGGGCTATGTCCCGCCCCTAGATAATTCGAAGTACGCTACTAACATGTAGGCTGGCTCACTGGGCTATGTCCCGCCCCTAGATAATTCGAAGTACCCTACTAACATGTAGGCTGGCTCACTGGGCTATGTCCCGCCCCTAGATAATTAGAAGTACGCTACTAACATGTAGGCTGGCTCACTGGGCTATGTCCCGCCCCTAGATAATTCGAAGTACGCTACTAACATGTAGGCTGGCTCACTGGGCTATGTCCCACCCCTAGATAGGTTGGCTCACTGGACTATGTCCCGCCCCTAAATAATTCAAAGTACGCTACTAACATGTAGGCTGGCTCACTGGGCTATGTCCCACCCCTAGATAGGTTGGCTCACTGGACTATGTCCCGCCCCTAGATAATTCGAAGTACGCTACTAACATGTAGGCTGGCTCACTGGGCTATGTCCCGCCCTTAGATAATTCGAAGTACGCTACTAACATGTAGGCTGGCTCACTGGGCTATGTCCCGCCCCTAGATAGGTTGGCTCACTGGACTATGTCCCGCCCCTAGATAATTCGAAGTACGCTACTAACATGTAGGTTGGCTCACTGGGCTATGTCCCGCCCCTAGATAATTCGAAGTACGCTACTAACATGTAGGCTGGCTCACTGGGCTATGTCCCACCCCTAGATAGGTTGGCTCACTGGGCTATGTCCCACCCCTAGATAATTCGAAGTACGCTACTAACATGTAGGTTGGCTCACTGGGCTATGTCCCGCCCCTAGATAATTCGAAGTACGCTACTAACATGTAGGCTGGCTCACTGGGCTATGTCCCACCCCTAGATAGGTTGGCTCACTGGGCTATGTCCCACCCCTAGATAATTCGAAGTACGCTACTAACATGTAGGTTGGCTCACTGGGCTATGTCCCGCCCCTAGATAATTCAAAGTACACTACTAACATGTAGGTTGGCTCCCAGATTCTCCGCATCCTGTCTGACCGTCCGGCTGTACTGCCTAGCGTCAGCAATTCCTGGACATACTTGAAAATACACGCGTTCCCAGTTGTTAATTGAATCTCTTCGTTGTTCATCTGAAACATATGCAAGAACAAAATTAGAAATAAAAATAACCTAAAACTGTTTTACATTCTCTTAGCATATTGTCAACAAGAATTTGCTTTTTTAAATTAAGATTCTACGCAAAATGTTCAACCTCAATGCTTGTTGAAATAAATGTTCCAAAAAGCCCCCTGAAAAAGCATCGGAAATAACAGTCTATCCTTAACAATAGTCATTCACACCTAGCAACTGTCATCTACATACTAAGTGATACACTGTTCAGATGCTTGTTTATTTGTGTTACATAACAAGCATAATGGAGTTGACAGCTGAGAAAACTGCCAAGAGAACTAGTGCGAAGTCACAGTAACATTATTTTGCAGAAAATGGTACTCACTCCTGGTAGACATGGAGCTCTGATGTACAGTGCCAGTCGAGGAGGAACCTCCACCTTCGTTGGTTCCTGCACCTCCACATCCTCCACCCCCGGGGCTGGGATGTCGAAGTCCTGAGTCTGGTTCACGTTGCTGCGGCCCGGGCGGGGGTCGAAGGCTGGAATCAGAGCGGAGAACTGTCGCTTCAATACAAACTCATCGTCCCACATCCGTCGGTCACGTGTTTCCAGCTCATCCTCCTCCTGAGTGTAAGAAAACATGCAGCTGTTTATTATCAGGTGCAAAACAAAATACACATGTGCCAATTGTCAGGTGTAAAACAAAATATAAGCCAGTTTACTCAAACAAAACTTGAAATGATTTCACTATAAGGCGCAAAAAACTAAATTATTTTTTCATTGTCTTTTCTCATTGCCTATGTTTATAGTAGTCAATCGACAATTGAATTATGTCATCAGTGATGTATTACAGCAGGGGTAGAATTAAAAAAAATTCAGGGCAAGGCCATTTTGGCTTTGGGTTTGAGGAAATTTTTGGGACACCAAGGCCAGTGGGCAGGGCACCAAGGGCAACATTTCTTTCAAGGGTAGGGCACCAAGGCCACTTTCTGTAAAGTTTTCACTGATGCGAGTGAGAGATGAGGTTCCCTGCGCAGAACAGTCTTTATAGAGCGACTGCGCAGTTACTTCTCGGCGACCACGTGGTTCTCGGATCTGTGGCTTGTAAACAATAACAATATGGCTGCACCCATCGAAATTGCGTGTCTGAGAGTCGGCAATAATTTCTTTGGATTTCTGTTCTTATGGACGAATACACGGCAAGTGACAAATGCTGCAAAGTTCAATTTAGTTGGTACCAGGCATGAGAAGGGCACTAGGGCATACAAGGAAGGCAACCACGGCTACTTATGGCCGTGGACACAGTCCAATTTATCGGGGCACCGCGTCCAGTAACCAGGGCACCTACGGCAATAGCCGTAGTGCCGTGGGCCAAAATCGATCCCCGTTACAGCTATGAAATACTGCTCTGTTTACATTTCAATATCAGAATGTCGATAGGTAATTTTTTTTTATCCAACTCACTACTTCGCAATGCTGCATATCTTGCATTAGTGAAATGAAGCTGACAACATTAGTTGATTAGTATAAAATATACAGTACTGCCTTGTTGCTCATCAAATCTCAAACATACGACAATTTCTCCTTCACATAATGGGGATAAATGAAATTCTCTGCTAAATAAAAAGCCAGCTGTATTAAGTATTATAAAATTCTTTGACTAAGCATCCAGTCTTATGGCCCTGAACATAGTACCAAGATTCATCTGGAAAGCAGGGAGTCTCTTCACTCAGCATGAAACAGTTTGTCTTGGGACAATGCCAATTTAAAATTTGAAATGTAAGTTTGTTTTGTTTAACAACACCACTAGAGCACATTGATTTATTAATCATCAGCTATTGGATATCAAACATTTGGTAATTTTGATGTATAGTTTTAGAGAGGAAACCTGCTGCATTTTTTTACTAGTAGCAAGGGATCTTTTATATGCACCATCCCACAGGCAGGATAGCAAATACCACAGCTTTTGATATACCAGTTGTGGTTCACCCGCTGGACAAACAGTTCAATGGGGATTGATCCTAAACTGAGCACTTTTATCCATGGGCTATGTCCCACCCCATGTAACAGTCAAGGTCAGGATAAGAATTAAGAAAACAAATGATTAATCAAATGTTACCATGACATCATCATAATCTTCATCATCTTCATTCTCGTCTTCGTTTTCATCATCTTCATCATCAGGTTCGGGCAACTCGTCGTCATCCTCGAGTTCTGCGAGCAGCGTGGATGCACGGAACGTCTCAAGAAACTCATTGTCACTCTCGCTTGACGTGGACGTCAGACTGCGAGTCAGAGCCTGACTCAACAGCGTCACATTGGCCATTGTTTGTGTGGTGGTCAGCGTATTCGATGTCTGGCCAGTTGAGGTTGTCAGGCTGGGGTAACTCTGTGCAGCACTCAACAGATTATCTGAACAAAACAAAACAAAAATGTTACATTGAAATAAAAAAATCAAACTTTTGTCCCTTCTGCATCAAAATAACTGGTCCTACAATAATAAAAAAATTCTGCTGCAAAAAGATAATAGATTCTAGAAATATAAATATAAACTAAGTCAATTTTCTCAAGGGTAAATTTAATTCATAATCCCACTTCTGAAAAATTAACAACTAAGAAGTATACATTCATCAGAAAAACTTTTTGTACTGCTGAACAAAGATAATAACAAGCCCTAGAATAACTGTTTTTCTCTCTACTGCAAAAAAAGAAAAGAATAGCAAGTCCTAAAAATAAAAAATAAAAAACTAAGGAAGGATATTCAACAAAAAACAAATATAATGTCCAGGTTATATCTAGTTATTTCTGAAAGGAACCTAAATATAATACCCGTACTTGGTGAATGGGACAGCGCGAGCCTGACGAGACTGCTGGCGTTGGCATTCCTAACAATGTTACTTCTCCTAGCAAACGAGTCGAGAAGACTGACGGTTTGCTCCATGCTGGTTGGCAGGTTGGGAACGCTCACACTCATCAAGTTTGTCGGAGAACTGCGGGTTGCATCGGCCTTCTTGGCCGCTTCGTTCTTCGCTTGCTTCTCCCTGTTGGCATTTGACAGCTGAGGTCTCTCCTTGACGCCCCCCTCAGCCCCCCTGCTTGGTTCGTTCAGGGGTGTGCGGCAGGCAAGGTCGAGAAGATCACATGTCTTGTAGGAAAGATCTTCATTTCCACGATGGACGACCACCACAGGTTCGTTGGAACTGGTGCCAACGGAAGACTCTTCAGCTGGGTCAACCGTTACCATGACGATGGCATCAGATGGAGAGAGATTACCCATTCGATCAACATTCTCTGCCGACTGTTAAGACAAAAGTTTTTAAAATGTGGTTAAAAATGTAATGTAAACATGATATGACACTATCAATGAAGTGCAGGATACATGGAATTTCAACTATATGCAGTAAAATGTAATGTAAACATGATATGACACTATCAATGAAGTGCAGGATACGTGGAATTTCAGCTACATGCAGTAAAATGTAATGTAAACATGATATGACACTATCAATGAAGTGCAGGATACGTGGAATTTCAGCTACATGCAGTAAAATGTAATGTAAACATGATATGACACTATCAATGAAGTGCAGGATACGTGGAATTTCAACTACATGCAGTAAAATATAATGTAAACATGATATGACACTATCAATGAAGTGCAGGATACGTGGAATTTCAACTACATGCAGTAAAATATAAAAGTTATAAAATAACTGCTTATATACATTTATAGAAGATAAATAAATAACTGCTTATATACATTTATATAAGATAAATAAATAACTGCTTATACCTATTAATTAACAAAGAAAAATAAATATATATATATAAAGTAATTTCAACCAGGGTATAAATCATTTCTCCTCCTTTTGCAGTCATTAGAAAAAACAGACTGATCATATGATTCAAAGAATATAAATAAATACCATTTCATCATGCTGTTAGACTTAATAATAAATATTAATAATCACAAAGGAGAATATAAACAAATTGTTTTCCAAAATGCATATTCTAAACAATTTGAGTTAAATAAGTTTGTTTTGTTTAATGACACCACTTGAGCACATTGATTTATTAATCATCGGCTATTGGATGTTTGGTCATTTTGAGAGAGGAAACCCGCTACATTTTTCCATTAGTAGCAAGGGATCTTTTATATGCATCATCCCACAGACAGGATAGCACATACCAAAGCATTTGATATACCAGTCATGATGCACTGGCTGGAACGAGAAATAGGCCCACCGACGGGGATCGATCCCAAACAGACTGTGCATCAGGCAAGTGCAACATTGAGAGTCCAAGTACTATTTAAAATGAAGTACTGTTTGAAATGGAAGTCGTGAAAACCACACACAAACACTTACCGCCTTGACACTGGACGTGAGGTTTTCCGCAGATGAAGCTTGTTCTGTGCTGGCCACCGATGCCTTGGCCTCGGACACTTCACTCAGACTGGGAGTAGAGCTGCTCTTTCTGCTCGTCAAAACACTTCCCTGCAGAAAACACATCACAGAATGGATAAAACCCAGGATGTCCAAACCATAAGAGCGAAATAAAAAGAAGGAAGTTACAGTCACGTGACCAGGACAGGAAGGGGTGCGCAGTAGAAGAATTTTAGGCCATCCCATTGGCTGTTGGGATGTTCGAACCAGACTACTATCCTTAGGGGAATATGCACTGGTTTGAGGACAGGTGATGTTGAAAAGAAATAGGATGTATTATAAAGGAACATATAGATTGAATGCGGCATATGCATGCAGTCCAGATAAAAAAAATCTGAAATACATTAGTTTCAATGAGAGCGTCTAGACTGGATGTGTGCATCTACAAAACACATCCAGCCAGCTGCAATGAAATAATCATAGCTGGTGTATATACCAGAAATGCAAGCCGCAGACACATCACACGGACCACATGCACAAGCCACATACAATCTAAATGAGCCTTTACTCTGGAATCAAAAGTAATCTTATATTTCACATTACATTAACCTTTGTTGGGGAGTTCATGTACTGAGGTATTATTAATTAAACAGTCATTCAGTACTGAAGTCATTACATTGCAGACTGAAAGAAATTTAATTTGAATCTTTATTAAAGTTACATTTAGCTATATCTCATATTTTTATTTATTGTGAGAAACAAGATGACTCAAAATGAGAAAGTTATGCTGGTCACATTTCAAGGGTATTCTGTCCCATTATTCATCAAAAACTGTTCCATTTTTGAGAAGCTAAAATGTCCAAAATACAGAGATTATTATATAAGCATGTGTGTCGTACTGATTTTACAAAACGAGTGTCAGGATTTTTTGTATTGCCTGAGTGAGAGCAAGGGTAATACATGAATCCTGACGCGAGTTTCGTAAAATCAGTACGACTCACGCGCGATTGTAATAATTTCTTTATTATCCATATTATTATTGTGGGTTTTTTTTATGAATAACAAGACCCAACTCAAAATGTTTCCACCACAAGAAGAAGGAGACGACAAAATGATGTCATATTTCAAATGCCCAGTCTGAGCTAGGGCTGTAGAAGCAACGTTATGTTCCCAAAAGTACGTCATTACACTCGTTATTATACATGCTTCGTATGATTATTATTAACTCAGTTATGTTGAACCATGTGGATAATAATAAATAATAACAGCCTTCTTGCTCTTTAGGTCAGCATAAAAACAGCACTCAGTAAAGTGTTGTACATACGATGAAGTCAATCCAAATAACATTAGTTATATCATAGCTGATTTAAGTTAAACTGTATATGGTGTAATTCTCAACAAATGGCTGAAGTGAGTGAGTTCAAGTTAAACCAAATTACCTTTATTTTATCTGAAAGCGATGTGCCCACTGATTTATTCTTTACACTTCCGGTGGCTCCCACATCCATTTTGGTGTAGCGCAGTTTGTCAGGGTCGTGTGATGGAGCCAAAGCCAGGTCAAACTTTCCTTCAGCTCCCATTCTGTACGAGTTGGAACCACCAGAATCCCACGTCACATCAACCCAGCCTGAAACAAACACAAATGATTTCTTATCATGGTCTTCAAATACTTAGTAGAATACTAGCATAATGAAAATAATGTAAAAGCAATACATATGTCCCCTACCATTCTCATCAAATTTCCATATCTCCTAAGCTCAAGGTTAATTTACTAACCAACTTGCGAGTAAATATAAAGTGCTGCTCTGCACCTTGCACTGGAGACCCATTATTATATTATATACAGTCCACTCCACTTATTTGCATATCGGTTTATAGCATAATTCAGTTAATCGACCAGTTTCACACAACAAGGAACCATTTGCCCTTTTAACACTACAAAACATCTGGTTAATTGCACAAACTACAGAATAAATATCGGTTAATTGTACATGAAAATAACTAAGATTTTTTTTTTTGCTAAATGAATGTCACACAGTCTATTAAAATTTAGAAGAAAAAAAGCTGAAATAAATTGGTGATTAATCCGTTTTGTTGGTGCTCACTGTATCATGTGTGTGGTAAGCCGACTGTAATCGCCAGTCAACGTGTGTAGTGTCAATCACAATACCCGACTACAAGATTTAAGAATGACATAATTAAATTGAATAAACGAACTCCTAATGTTTTGTTTGCCATACACTGCTGTTAATCAGAGGCCATCTCAACAACAGGTAAGTTAATCTGTCAATCACAAGTTTATTTCACTCTCAGACTATTATTTTTAGAAGTACCACATGTGCGCTTGTATGCCTGTGCGAGCTTAACTATTGAGACCGTATTCAACTGACGTGTTCACGGCAATCATTGTTCTATATTCATTACATTACATTGAGAAGCCTTAGTAATTAAAGGTTTAGAGATCAATCATCCTAGGCGGTTATGTATTTAATAAATGTGACTGAGAAAGGGTTCTTATTCATTTATTCATTAGACGCAGTGTACGTTATATCTATTAAACGCAAAAGAAACGATTTGTCACTTGCTGATAAATACGAAGCTGTTAAATGTTTGAACTCCCAGCAAATGCGCCTGAATTGGTTGGATTGTTAAAAAACAAGAACAAAAAACAAACACCCTGTTATTTATGAATCGTCAAATAAAAGTATCTGCTTTATTGTCAGACACCAATAAGTCGGACCACAGTCAATTGCGTTAGAATGGTCATGCATGCAATGTAGATTGCTGGAACTGGTAACAACTCACTGGTTGAGTTTAACTTTAACTTCTTAACAATAGCCAAGTCATTATTTGGGGAGTCACAAATAATGCCAAAGCTTGCCACATCTTTTGTGATGGAAACACCAGACCAGTCTTCACTGTAACTTCATACATGGTCACGTAATTCTACTAGTAAGGTACATTCAGTCAATCAACCGTTCAACAGTCCAGTAATACCGGAAACTGACGTCATTTTATAAATATGTGCACCGATGAACTGTGTGATGGTTCTGTTGTTCTAAGTTTATCTTATTAACAACATGGCTAATACACTTTATTTACACTACTGGATGGTCAGTACTTTTTTTTTTATGCACAAAGTTTGTGTTTATAAGACAACGATGCCCAATAACAACAGGTAACAAAGACGTTAAAAAAATAATATAGATTATTGGCAGAATAAAACAAAAATTATAATTTTTAGTTTTTAATTATTATTTCTTTTTACATTCATATATATCCAACTGCATGTGTTAACTATAATAGATCCAGTATGAAGTACAGCACTGTGCTAGACTGTCTCCCATGCTGTTTTTGTAACTGGATGGCTGTTACAAAGTGAAAGTCGGTACTATCGGTTAACCGACTAACCCACTTAACTGCATATGACTGAGCTGCACCATGGGTATGCAAATAAGCGGGTTTGACTGTATATAGATGGATACTCTAATATAAGCTTACTGAAAATACTGCTAAAGCAATACATGTCCACTACCATGCTCAACAAATTTTCATAATCAAGGGCCATAACTATTGTCAAAAATGGGTAAATCTCCATGAAAGTCAAACTTGATCTTTAACTCCACATGATAAAACTATACACAACATTTTAGCTCCTGGCATTGCAAAAAAAAAAAAAAAAGTCTGAAAAGATACACATGGTTCAGATGAACAGATGCAGATGGATGGATGGATGGATAGGTGGAGATAAAACCAATATAGTCACCTCCAGATGGACTGGTAGGAGACTAATAACAAAAAAGATCTTAAATTTGTAAAATTGTTTTAAACCATATATATATATATATATAAAAAAAAGGGGAGTTACCTATAGTACTCTATTTTTGTAAATTTTAATGAAAAGAGGAAGAAGAAGAAAGATTAAGAGAAATTTCAGATTCTAATCAAATTTTTTGTCATACTACACAAAAGATTAGCACAGCCAAAATGTAATATCTTGAACTGCAGGTAGTAAAGCAGAAATACTAACATAACCAAACAAACCATAGTACAGTGAGTGATCATTGTTCACTGATTCATTGTAGTGAAGTAGCAAAAACTTCTCTCTTTTTTTTTTTTTTGTAAAACAGATTTTAAATATGGAACTAGTTTACAAGAAAGATCTTCGTCTGCCTAACTCAACTAATTTAATAAATGACAAGGTGAGATCAGGAAACGACCCTGACATTCTTCATGTATGCGGAAACATAAAGACAAAAATAAATAAGACATGCAATAAGGCGGTAGTGTTCGTGGATTCTACCATTGTGTAGCTCTCCAGTAACAGTGCCTTCGCCAGCAGGATTACCATCTTGGTCCCGCCATTTCCAGTCCATGCCACGCACGACGCGGGCACCGGGAAGCATCTGTTTCAAGACGTGGGTGCGGAGGACACGACGCTGTCGCCGCATGCTCGCCTCGGCTTCACGGGCAGCTTTGCCTGGTGAAAGACAAGACAAACCCAGATAAGTTAACAGTGAGGGGTACTGCCAAACGTTTCTTATTGCGATATATATTGTGATACAGGAATCTGCATTACGATACATACCACGATATATTGCAAAGAGCAATTCTCAAATATCAGAATTTATAAAGTGCACTAATTTCATTTTGTATAACTTAATAAAATGATACATCAGTCAATCGAGATTCCTTCCAAACAAGGAAAGCTATCTTTGTTTTTTCTTAAACTGGTAGTTTTTGTTAGAAAATATAATATTTGTGCACTATACACATACAAAATATATAAGTTCAATATACCGATATGCTAGAAAAGTATCGCAATATGTATTGTTAAACAATTTATATTGCAGTATACCGGTTATAAGTTAACATTTAACATAAAAGTTTTTGGAGGGTTTTTTAAAACTTGTTTAATTAATATATGATAGATACCAAATAGCACTAATTAACCAATGTATTGGGGGTATCATTAATCAAACAACTTCTTTTTTTCAGTTATACTTGTTTCTCAGTTTTCAAGTGATAGGACTAATATGTCCAAAAAATACATTGTTTTTTTAGTGTAGCATTCTAGCATAAGAAAAGCAAGCAAATCAGTAACTCAACTACATTCATATTTATTAGTATCTGTAATCTAATCCAAATGGAAATTCAGACAAAAATGCACAATAAAAAATAACAGATCATAAACTACAATGACAAAGAATTTCAGCTAATAGTTTAAAGTATAATTTGTTTAACAATACTGTACCTGCTGCCATACACATTACCTTCTTTGATTAACATTGAAATGTCTTTGTACTCAATTTCTAACCAACATAACAGCACAGACCACATCCTTTAAAACACCACAGGTTGGAATGGGTAAAAACTGTTATTGAAAAGGTACTAAAATAAAATGTTCTTCATACCTATGTCATCACACACCCCTGTGACAGAGCCATAGATTTCGAAGCCTGACAGAGACAGATAGTGGGTCTGACCACTGGCATTCTTTCCAGCCTGCTGAATACGGACATGGCGCCAACCCTGTGTTTCATCCTTTGTTGCTTCAATCGGCCAGGAGGCAGTGGATCTGAAAAATTCAATACACAGGTACTCAACTGTTTCAGTTTACAACAACGTATTTGTAACAAACAAAAAACAAGGCAAAAGTGTACCGTACAAATAAAATGCAGACATTTAAATTATCATACAAACCGAGGCAATTATTTAATTATTAAATCTGCATCAAATGTTATTCATCAGCAAATATATTTGAGCCAATAAAATTTCATGAAAACAGAGCTGTTCAATATAAATACTAAAAGAATGTAAGTTTCTAGTTTTACACACACACACACACACACACACACACACACACACACACACACACACAAATTCAGTATAATATTCTAGTAAAAGAATGGTTTGTATATGGAATCATGTAAGTGAAATTTACCCCGGTTCATTTAAAGAACAGTCGTTGGAGTGATGGTACAGAGTCTGCCAGGTCACTCCATCCTTTGACATCTGCAGATTCCAATTCCGCAACGCAGATCTGTAAAAAATAAAACAGTATTTTCTATTTCCAACTGCTAAATTAACACAAATTTTACAGAATTAAATGTCTCACCTATCATAAACTTATTCAATGTCACTTACAGTTGCATCAGTAGATGAATGTTATAAAAAAAAATATATATATTAAACATTTCTTTAAAAATTAAACAAAAACGTTTAACTTTAATTTAATAAAAAAAATTATATCTTTAACATAGATTGAGATGAACATTTAAAGATGCAACTATAAACCATATTTCATTGTTCTACGACTTATAGTTTATGTGAAATGAAGATAACATGAAAATGTAATGTTGGAGCTAACAAAACATTGACGCCATCATTGCTGCTACTTTCACCCGACTTCATACGAAAATAAAACCCATATATTTCAAAACCCAGTAAAACAGAATCTAGATAGTAACTTCTACTTACTTTCCATATCCTCTGGCATGACGAAGTGTGTAACTTGTTGGGATTACCCATACTCCAAGATCAATAGCAAACCAGGACTTCCTGCAATACAATTCAATAAAATCATGTAGACACACTTTAAAAACAATATACTGAAATCTCAATTTGCATTCAAACACCATGAGTGACAAAATGAAAAAAACACCATAGAGATGGAGAAAACTAATGGGAAGGGAACACAATTATTTTTAGTATACAATGGTAACTGAACTGTAAGAAAGTAAGACTTACCAACAATGAATTATGTTAGGAACAACATGTAATGCAAGAAAAAAAACACCTAAATTTAACTTTTGTCAAATGGCAATGTATATACAGTAGAATCTCGTTGGGTCGAACTCGGGAGGGTCGAATACACCGCAAAGCTCGAACCAAATATGAAGACCCAAGTTACATAATGTTGACCAAATGGTTAGGTCGAACTGCCCGATAGGTCGAACACTTTCTCGAGCACCGACAGGATTCAAGCCAATGTGATTCAACTGTAATTAGGTTACAAGGGGGCTTCAAAACAATTAATGTCACTAACTTGTCATCATTTGTATGGCAGTTCAATGCAGCAGATTCACGACTGAGAATATCTTCCAGTTTACCGTAAGGTAAATTCCTCCCTTCTGATGAGGTGACCACAACCAGACCATACTGGGCTGGATTTATCCACTCATAGGAAGTTCTGAAATTAAGACATGTTTAAACTATGTATTCATGGTTTATAAAATATTTCACTATTTAAAGTAAAGTTTGTTTTATTTAATGACGCCACTAGAGCACACTGATTTTTTTATCTTATCATCGGCTATTGGACGTCAAACATATGGTCATTCTGACTGTTTT
This sequence comes from Gigantopelta aegis, assembly GCF_016097555.1. Classification (NCBI taxonomy): domain Eukaryota; kingdom Metazoa; phylum Mollusca; class Gastropoda; order Neomphalida; family Peltospiridae; genus Gigantopelta; species Gigantopelta aegis. Next base: position 34,772,128 of record NC_054702.1, read on the forward strand.
TTAGAGGAAACCTGCTGTCACCACATAGGCTACTCTTTTACGACAGGCAGCAAGGGATCTTTTATTTGTGCTTCTCACAGGCAGGATAGCACAAACCATGGCCTTTGCTGAACTAGTTATGGATCACTGGTCGGTGCAAGTGGTTTACACCTACCCATTGAGCCTTGCGGAGCACTCACTCAGGGTTTGGAGTCAGTATCTGGATTAAAAATCCCATGCCTTGACTGGGATCTGAACCCAGTACCTACCAGCCTGTAGACCGATGGCTTTCACAGGATGGATCAAATCATAAGTTCTGCAATTAACACATTTAGAAAAACAATTTTATCAAACATAACCGATTCATAACACTTATAATATTTACGAATTTTTGCTATGAAAGTATAGTCTGTTTAATAATACTCATATGACAACAGTCAATTACAGTTACTTGGAATTATCTACTTTGTTTTGACGTAATTAAGCCTCCCTGATGTATGAACCACTGCCTATCAAAATTTAAAATACACTTTTAAAATATTTAAAACTCAGATCAGAATAAAAGTTTAAGTATCATACTTGGCATTTGTTCCAATCCAATAAACAAGACCGTTTTCATCGAAGTCATGTTGATGAGTGAATGACATGGAACCTTCTGCTTCTTTGATTTTCTTCAGATAGGTAAATGTTGACCGTTCATAGTCATACCATTGTTTGGCAACCTGCAAAATAGGTGTAAGTACCATATAATTATGTTTGCCTATATGTATTGTTTTTCGCTTTTTTTTCTTCTTTTTTTTAAGTACTTGCCATACTATTCTAAATACTATCACACATAAAATGTTCGACGTATCTTAAAGTAATTATATTTTGTTCAAATAATGTAAACATTAGCCAATCACAATTTTGTAAAATTATTTTCAGGGTTTGGAAGTACGAGCTCAAGTAACAGCTGAGGTTGACTAATAGACAAAGATATTATGATAATGTATAAATCAAAGTTTAACCATGACCAACCATCTAAGGTTTATAGAAAATGCACACAGTCTTATATTCTGATTGCTATGTATGTGATAATCAAAGGTTATTTATACTTTTATGCTAACCCATTACAACAGCTTGAAACACTAATTAAGCTAAGCATAAATTTAACGCCTGGTATGCATATTCAACGATATATAATGCACATTATTGCTTAATATCAACACGTATAATCGTATAGTTAATTAATAAAATGGTTAAATGTAACGGCTATTATATATAACGCGCGCAGCCATTTTGTACCATCTCAGTGAGTACACCCTCTGGCAAGCTAGTGATTACGTAATACTTAACGCGTAACGTCAGGAATGAGCCTTAGAACTAGAGAAACACAATCTACCTGGTTTTTGCGGGATGATAAATAGTCATACACTGCAATGTTCTGTAATAATACACATTCCAGTAAGCCAGCAATAAGTATATCCAGCACTATATATATTATTTTTCAATACAAAATAAAATACCATTGTCAAAGTGGCTACACAACAAGTCGAAACAATTAACAATGTTTTGCCCATGCATTAACCTACGTACTGAAATGATACACGGAGTGTTTTCTTAGTTAATTGGTCTATGCTGTTAGTTGCTTCTACCTGTGATTCCTGATTGGCAGGTGTGTATTTGATTGGTAACCAGACGGGCCAATTAATTGACGCTGTCTAGACACAAAAATATATACCGGTATTGTGGAATATTACCTGTCACCCCTAAAATTGTAATGGACATGGTTTATTACTGTAAATAGTTCTGTAAAACTATTGATTAAGTAGACTTTTCCATCTAAAATCACAGAACTGACCAATTAAGGTAGTCCCAAAGAAAAGAAAATTATCACTTGGGTATCGTGGGTTGTAGTTTTTGCTCTAACGTAGCATATCAATAGGCTGAATACTGTACATTTTTCCTTTGGATTATTTAACAGAGAAAAATACTATAACCCCATTTTGTTCTGTTAATGCAACTTGAAATATATTTAGTTGAATAGTTTATTATATTATTACATCATTTATGCTGTTTTACAAGTCAAGTTGATCAAAGAGAAGCGCCTTGTCGAAAATTACTGCTTTTGTTTACACTGTACATACAGGAGATGGTCAGGAGCTGACATCACTTCGCCCTAAGCTATCCCACCGGACGTCACAAAAACAAAACAAAATGGCTGCCCCCAGTTAGCAGGAATAATCATGTTTTTGTATTAACTCTAAAATTACATGTTTTTCATTTGCTAAAGTGTCAGTATGTGTTGGTGGTCCGGGTATGCATCTTTCCAACACATAAGGCTCTTGTTTGAGTTGACCCTACCTTTAAGCATTATTGCATTCTTAAAATATAGCTGGTACCAAAATGTTTGATCTGAAACATAACAAGTTCTTTTTACTTTCTGTAAAAATCAACAACAGCATGTCTTGTGTTTCTTTGAACAAATTTCTTTTCCATAATTATTTTTCAGTCTACTCACCATTTTTAATAAATATCTTTCAAGATCTGCAACACTTGTCAATGGCTCCATTTTAAGACTCCTCCCAGACCTGTCAATCAAGTGAGATTCTCCAGAATACCGTTCAAGTCGAAAACGTAACCTTCTCGTTAGGATCTGAAAAGAAAGAAAAATTATGAAACAAAACATGCCTCGTTTTGGACATTCCTTAATACAAAAAGGCAATATGTAAATAATATAAGTGTATGACGAAAAAACGTTATAGTATTTAACCCACAGGATCACTCCCACTTTCTAATTTACCATCATTACTCGAGCATGTTTTTCTACACAAATATATAAGCAAAGTTATATTCATGCAATCGCAAATCAGTGTCATCAATAATAATGTAAAAATTTATTTCAAGACGATAATATAATTTTACTTTTAACCCACTTAAATGACCACAGAAAAACAATTAATAATGTTGACTGGTTCTCAGACAACTATTCCAATGCATAAAGAATGAGAATAAACACATTTGTCAAAGCTACATTTTATTGTTTTCTGTGAAATATGTTTTTTGAAAAATAGATGTAATAAATTATGTTTGTGGGTCTTACCTGCAAAGCGTAGTTTGAGCCAGGCAGATCATAGCTGTAGACTGTCAGAAATTATGTTAGTAGTCTTACCTGCAAAGCGTAGTTTGAGCCAGGCAGGTCATAGCTGTAGACTGGCAGACGTTCTATCGACTCTAGGGCTGAGATCAATTTTCTTGTCAGCTGTATAGCCGGGGCAATGCTGAAGAACAATCATTACATTTACTGATGACTAGTTTAAAACAAATTCTTTTTCACATGCTGTGCTGTCCAGGTACCAGAAACAAACTTGTAAAGATGTTTCATTCACTTAATATATTATTAAAACCATTTAAATTATTCTTTCCAAATTATTTCACAGACTAAGTGCTATTCTTCTAACCATAGTTTTGAATATAGGTTTTTGTGTTTGACATTCAATTATAGAAATAACATTAAAGTCTGGTAGGTTGTAAAATTACGCCCCAATACCTCCATGAGCAGATCATCAAGCGACTGCAACAAACAGCAGATAACAATCTGAATTATTAATTTTTAAAAAGTGGAAAAGTGTTTATAAAAGATACATTGTTGCTAACTAAAAGGAGTAACCAATGTGGTAGCAGCCAGTTTCTTCTTTCATCCCCTAGATCTAGTATTGCAACTGCCACATTAAACAGGTAATAATAATATCCTTTGATTAAGTAATTGTGAAGCAGCATCTTTTAACACATTCCTGTTTTTTTACTACAAACTGTTCTAGGGTGAGGGTATTTGGTGCTATTTGTCAAAGTATTTACTTAGTGTTGTATCATGTGCCATAAATCATAGGGGTATAGGGGCACGTTAATATAGTTCTGAGTCTGAGTGTTATATTAAAATGTTTTTCTTCTGATTTTACCATGGCTGAAAATCATTTTAATTTATCAGTGAAGCTTTTAAAAAGTTTCTATTGCTTACCATGATTAAATATACTTTTGTTTAACAAACATTATGTCTCGAAAGTTATAAGAACATAGTTTAATGCAATATTGAAAAGAAAACAGCTGAGTTAAAACTATGCAGACAAAGCTTTTACTGAGATACACTTAACATACCAGATTATACCCCAAAAAATGGAAAGAAAATAACTTAAAATAAAAGTAATTGAAAAAGCAAAAAATAAGCACAGGTAACCAGAAGTACATTTTCAAAGCGATGATAAGTAAATATGAGCTGATAATCCAAGGCTTACTGAGTGATGCGTATAGAAGATTACAAGTGATTCCATGTTAGTTCAACACATTTTTAGAAAAGTCATGTATCGGAAAAAAATGTGACTGGCTTCTCAAACTTTTGTGTAATTTTATGCCACATATAATAATGAAGTGGAAATCAAAGTACTCTTCCTTCTTCACTCGCCATTACCAGCATAGCCCTGCCAACCATCACATTAAAGTTCTTTTTTTTTTAAAAAGGGGGATTTTTTATAACTTTAAAAGTAATTACCATATTTTCCCCGTGTATTATGCATACTTTTTTTCCAGAAAATACAGGTTAAAAATGGGGTGCGCACTATACATAGCAATAGAAAAAATATCTTTTAAAAATGTCCAGCGATCACCCATGAAAAATCGCCGATCGGTAGTTTACGGTACTTTACAGGTTACTGACAGTGTTCATTACAACGAAACGCCAAAACCCTCTTAAAAATCGTTTTTCACTTGTGATGGTTGTAATAAATGCAAAATAAATCTACAAAAGTATCCATACCTCGCCAAAAATTGCACAAAAATTACAAAACTGGACTGTAAATATTTTTAATTTCCATGAGATTTCATTCGGCCATTTCCGGCAAACCGGAAATATACCACACTATTATAAATTTAGCAATCTCGCGCATTCACGTTAGCCACGAGAACGAAATGTAATATGCTATATTTTTGTTTTCATATATTTATTAGTCATTTACAGTGTACATGTATGGGGTATATAACTCTGTTTTGATTTATGCACGTGTGAGCCTGTGACATGTAAGTACGCAAGTACTAGCCTTTGTTTAATGTGACATGTAGGTCTATGTACTCAAATACCTAACTTAAGTTTTGTTTATTGGTTTCTTGAATATACCGCTTCTTTCGCTTTTCGTTAATTTTGGTGACGGGGGAAAGCGGTACATCTTGCATTCACTGTCGATTTTGTGGTTTAAAAAAACGGTGCGCATTATATTGTGATTCATGTTTTTTTTCTTGGAATAAACGTTCAAAGTGGGGGGTGCGCATTATACACCGGTGCGCATAATACATGGAAAAATACGGTATCAACACATTTCCATATGACAAAGACATGAGGTCAGATCACTTGCCAAATGTTTGAAGTGGTAATTATTTTTTGAAAAATGAGTCCTCAATGAAACTTTAATATATATCTGAGAGAGGATTCAATACTTTTTTTCCCTATTTCAACCACTCCTCTTTCACTGGTATACACGACTAAGTACTGTGTGTACGAAAAACATCCTCTGCTAAATATAGGGACCTCAATGTAATGGCAGTGAGTTTCTCAACATGGCTCTTACCATCTTTTACATCTTTATAGCTAAGGAGCTATCATTAGAGAATATATATATTATAATCAAAGTACAGTGGCTGCCAGTGCCACTACTTTTGTAAAAAGAGAGATATATGAGACAGACATATGAAAACAGGGGCATTCAAGCCTAATACTGCATCATTGAGCATTGGAATATAATAATGTAGAACACGCTTTTCAGTAGTAATTGTCCAGTAATATAATCAATAAAATTATGATTAACTTGGAATTTGGAAAAAATATTTAAAAAGCTAAGAGTTCACTTAAACTGCTCTCTCATGTAGTCTCTGTAACTGCTAAAAAAGCTAGATGAAAAGAAGTAGTATTTTAAAATATTTGCACAACTAGAATTATGCTTACCTATCATCAGAAAGCCTTCAACAAAAAAATAAAGAAATAATTTATTATAAACAATAGCTACTCACAGTTTATTTAGGAAATTACATTAAAACATATTTTATAATTTAATTTTTTTCTTTCTCAAAACATAATCGTCTAACATACAATTGAATGGGGAACCAACCATGAATTTGATATAATCTTGGCAAAACAATGTGGCAATCCATTTATTTCGTGAACCAACTTAGATCCTTCTGTTTTATTATATAAAAAAATAGCTTCTAATATTATGGTCTTAGCGTCACCAACTTCCAAATATAATTAACAAACAAGATGCAAATATTATCATATTCCCTTTCACAATATTGTTTACACAAAATGAATGTTAAGTGATATATATAAAGTTGTTGGAAATAAACCCTACCTTTCCTTTTCACTGAATACTGATTTGAAAATGTTAATACGTTCTTTGGTTCTCTTCTTACTTTCCTTACAGTTGACATCTTCAATGTTCTGGAGAAAAAAAAATTAAAATTAAAAAAAGATACATAAATTAACATGTTTTGTAATTATCTTTTTCTGTCACTCTTTTCTTTTTTAAAAATGTTATTTTTAATTTAATATCAATAAAAACTTTAACAAATCTAACTAAAGTACTATGAATAATTTCACTTCCAAATCTGTTACCATACTGAAATTTAAATTGGTTTTAATCAGAAGAAACATAGATACCAGGCAGCCACACTTCACAAATAGTTATCTGCTTAATTTATGTCAAATGGTTGTTTCTGGGATTGTAATTTTAGTCACTCGTTGGCTATTATTTATATCACTGTATAAAATGATTAGTTAGCGAATTGAGAACCACACAAAGATTCTACACAATCTTCCTACTTCACAGTAACTGCCATGTGGTTATCTAAAATGTTAGGTGAAGCATATTTCAGTGGCAGGACTGGGATATAGAGTTGGATAGCATAAGAGTAAAGACAGGTTCTGTCAGAATTGTTGAAATGAGATGGAATTTAAAGAGCAGAAAAAGGGGGAGGGGGCATTGGAATAAAAACAAATAATAAAAACAAAATATAAATATAAATAAATATATTTTTAAATAAAAAAAAATTGGCATATATGTTCAACTTGATGAGTACACTGATCACAATTTGTATGAGATTGCTGCTGCAGAGTTTTTTTTTTTTTTAAATGCAATGAGATGGAACTTAAAAGGCAAAAAAAAAAGAAAAGGAAAGCAGCAGAATAAAAATATATAATAAAAACAAAAAGATATATTTTTAAAAACCAGAACAATTTGGATGAAATGTTCAGCTTACATTGTTGAGTACATTGAGCATAGTTTGTACGAGACCGCTGCTGTAGAGTTCGAAGGAAGAGATTGTGTGTTCTTCTTTTAACAGTGACACCAGCTCCTCTAGGGCACTTCTCATCTCCTGGTTCCACGTCACACCACCATCAGCCAACTGAAACCACAGACACAAAACACTAAAGACACGGACCCTTGTTATTAGCAAGTTTAAAATATGTAAGGCTTGCAATTACTGCGTTTTTACTGTTAAAATACACATCAGACATTCCAACATATATTCAAGTGATTAGTAATATGTCTTTTAACTCTGATAACTTCAGTATGAAGCAGCCCTCAAAATTCACAACAGCAAATAACAGTGCTACCGAAAAAAAGCGGTTGCCAAATTTATCTGTGACAGCATTTTTATCATTAATGGGTATTTATTTTGTTATTATATAACTAAATTGCCGTCGTAAGATGATGTGAATTCCGAGGACCGGTAAAGGTCAGTACTTGGTATATTAGGCTATGCTCCAGTTCAAACTAGGATGCCAAGTTAAATTCTCAGGGGGTTTTCTTTACAAAGGCCGTACAAATGAAAGTTAAAGTTTGTATTGTTTAACAATACCACTAGAGCACATTGATTTATTAGTCATCGGCTATTAGATGTCAAACATTTGTTAATTCTGACATATAGTCTTAGAAAAGAAACCCACTATATTTTTTCATTAGAAGCAACGAATCTTTTATAATAATGCACCATTCCACAGACAGGATAGCACATACCACAGCCATTGATATGTTACACTGGCTAAAATGGAATTTCAAGGACTGGTGCAGGTCAGTACTTGTATATTAAGGCTATATTGCAGTTCAAACTACTATGCCACCTAAAATCTCTGGGTTTTATTGGTATATTGGGCTATATTGCAGTTCAAACTGCTATGCCACCTAAAATCTCTGGGTTTTATTGGTATATTGGGCTATATTGCAGTTCAAACTGCTATGCCACCTAAAATCTCTGGGTTTTATTGGTATATTGGGCTATACTGCAGTTCAAACTACTATGCCACCTAAAATCTCTGGGTTTTATTGGTATATTAGGCTATAGTGCAGTTCAAACTACTATGCCACCTAAAATCTCTGGGTTTTATTGGTATATTAGGCTATACTGCAGTTCAAACTACTATGCCACCTAAAATCTCTGGGTTTTATTGGTATATTAGGCTATACTGCAGTTCAAACTACTATGCCACCTAAAATCTCTGGGTTTTATTGGTATATTAGGCTATACTGCAGTTCAAACTACTATGCCACCTAAAATCTCTGGGTTTTATTGGTATATTAGGCTATAGTGCAGTTCAAACTACTATGCCACCTAAAATCTCTGGGTTTTATTGGTATATTAGGCTATAGTGCAGTTCAAACTACTATGCCACCTAAAATCTCTGGGTTTTATTGGTATATTAGGCTATACTGCAGTTCAAACTATGATGCCACCTAAAATATCTAGGGGGGTTTTCTTTATAAAGGCCTCACAAATGAAGACTATCAACCAACCTTTACGTGATTGATCTGCATAGCACAGGCGGACTCAAGCTGCTGTACGACACTGCAGAGTTTGGCCACCACACCACGCGGGGTTGCCTCTGCCAGCTTGAAATACTGCTCGTACAGTTCACTGGCCAGTGTCTTAACCTGAAAGTAAGTAAATAGAAAAAAACATTATTCAGTATAAATAATTCATACAACAATCTAGTTGTTTTGTTAACATCTTGATATATTCAATAGCAAATTCAAGATGAGTTAAAGATTGCTTTTTTAAACTGGTGATAGAAAAGCAGTTACCTCATTAAATAATAAGAAAATGCAAATATATATATATATATATATATATATATATATATATATATATATATGAAGATAGCCATTTCCCATGGACTGGAGAATTCATAATCAGCCAAGGTATTCCAAATACATATGAAGATAGCCATTTTCCTCGGATTATTACATGTGCTGTGCATCAATCCTATCACCCATCACATCCCAGGTGACCTACATTCCCTCCCCCCTCACCACCACCACACCTGAAAAACAAAACCTGAAAGATATACTGTACTAGTCTACAATTTTATTTTTGACATATCAAGACATTCGTATTTCATATTTACACAAAAAAAGGCATATTTAATCCCTACCTTGGTTCTAATAGCATCAACCTTTGATCTCAACTTCCTGTTCTTCTTTCCGCCCCACCCAACAGCAAACTCTGGTCCTAGAGATGTTTCTGCTGTGAAGGAGTGCTTGGTTCCACGGTTCGACTCAAAGATAAAACCTGGCAGATCTTCTCGAAGGATCGTTGCCTGAAGAAAACAAAAAATATACGTGTGTGCTATTTTGAATAAAAACAAGGCCCCTCAAAAAAAAAATAGGACTCCCTAAACAAATATTCAACCACATGACTGTATTCACATTTTCAACATATTGATAATAACCTGTGCAATCTCAAGTATATTTTTTATTATTCAACTCTTTAGAATCAAAAGGGGGCGGGACGTAACCCAGTGGTAAAGCACTCACTTGATACGCAGTTTGGGATCGATCCTCGTCAGTGGGCCTACTGGGCTAATTCTCGTTCCAGCCAGTACACCATGACTGGCATATCAAAACCGTCGTATATGCTATCCTGTCTGTGGGATGGTGCATACAAAAGATCCCTTGCTACTAATGGAAAAATGTAGCAGGTTTCCTTTCTAAGACTGGATGTCAAAATTACCAAAAATTTTGACATCCAATAGCCGATGATTAATAAATCAATGTGCTCTAGTGGTGTCGCTATACAAAACAAACTAACTAACATTAGCAGGGCTAGCTCTGGAGCAGCAGAAAATTTCGCCAAATTATATATTAAACCTCCAAATTTTATAGATACTCAGTTATTTTGTAACAAAATATCAACTAATGATTTTTATTCTTTTGCCAATTTAAAATAAAATTCACCAGTCGTTTTCAAAATTCGCAATTAGCGAATTTGGCGAGTGCCAGAGCCAGCCCTGATTAGAATCAAAAATGTGTTTAAGTCTTCAGTGTTGCCAGTAGAGTTTAACACATCCTGAAATTTGGTAAATCTGTTGCCATCCATGCAAACACAAAGGTATTACCATACTGCAGTGTGTGCCATATAGTGATAAACCAAGTGATATTGCCTTTTTTTTTCAAGACCACATGCATCTTTTAAATTGATGCCAAAGTATGCGAGGAGAGGTAACAAAAATGGGAAAAAAAATTCCAGTACACAATCATCTTAGTGTGGTACAAATCTTACTCTCTCTAAAGACTTGTGTTTTAATTCCTTCGTACATTTGGCACTGTTCCACTGTTTTGTGTCACACAGTACTAGAAACCTGGCATTAGACTTGTATGTTGTTGGAACACAGGAGTTTATTTAAAATGTAGTAACTGTTGTATTTGTATTTTGTATTTAGTAAATGATGTTACAATATAGAGGTCAAATTTCAATGTTTAGTGGGAACTGACATAAACTGCATCAATTGGTCACCCTTATATTATTTAATAAAGACATTTTTGAAAGGATAAGAGATGGAACTAGCAATATAAACTGATTAATAAATTAATATTTTTACTGATCAATAATTAAAGAAAAAAACTTTTATGAAGTACAGATCAGTAAAATATCAACAACATAAATTAACCAGCAGAATATTAATGTTTTATATCGACCAACATATTAACAACATTAATTAACAAGCAAAATATTAATATTTTATCTCAGCAAATAAAATATCACTAATTTACTCTCACCTGTTGTCCATCTGAGTTGTGTATCTGTATTTCCGAGTCTTTACGGCAGGTGAGAGACCAATTCCCGACCACTAAGCGTGTCTGACTCTGACGAGATAAGATAGGCTGGCTTGCCGTCCCAGTCTTAATTTGACTCTTAGCTCTCTGTAGCTTCTCCAGAAACTCACCACGATTTTCTGAAATTAGTACAAGAATACTGTACCTTTCGAAGATGAATAAAGATTTTAAATAACTAAAAATACAAACAATATCTTAACTTTTGCATATATCCAAAGAGAAATGACAACAATAAAATGTAAAATGTTTAATAACATAATCATTTTTACAAGGCTCAAAATTACCCCTCAAAATGCACAATACACTTTCATATAACCAACTTCACATGCAGGTTTTATTTTTCATAGTATTAATGTAACAATGTGGGTTTTTTTTACTTACACTGACCAATATCATTATTTTAAGTTCAAACCTGGGCTGCGTTCAACCAGACTGAGCGGAAAAACGTCCGCCAGTCTGGTTTGTGCGCTTCACAGTAAACCAAATGGCCACATTGGGAACTAATCAAATAGTTCACGAACGTTAGCTGGCTGAATTTGGGGCTGGGTTTCATGTGTATTAATCCAAAATTACCTGAATTATCGGATCCACCTTCTGGGCTCCCACTTGAGTACATTGTTGCCAGCTTGCTGTCGAGGATAAATCTGAACCAGCCATTGCTGCCATTAGATAGCTCCAAGGCTGCGGCGTCACTCCATAGATACAGGCAGTCCCGACCCCTGACAATACACCAGTCCTTCCAGTGGTACGGTTTGCCCTGAACTATATCCTTGGCATCATCTGTAACACACTCCTCCTCTTCCTTGATACTGAAGTGCTGAAATTACAAGAAGAAAGAAGGTTGAAGATGAGGGATAGCATAAATAAAATACAGCAAACTGATGCTATTCTGTCTTCTAGAAGAGTAATCAGTGGCTATGGAATAAAGATAATAACTTGCAGAAGATGGTTTCACTGCCACGGGTGTAACTAACCAGCATATGAAAAAAAGCAGCAACCTGATCTCGCTTAAGGAAAAATGAACTCATCCCATTGTCAAGACAGCTAAATTAACTAGTCGGGATTAGATACGAATAAGGAGAACAAACTTTATATTACTAAATGAAAACGGCTTATTGTCAGCATGAAATGCCATTTACGTGAATACTGTGACATCTCTTTTCAAAGATGCTAAGCACACGCTGGATAGAACTGTGTTACCTTTTCATCCTTCACTTTGGCTGCAGATTCTTCATCATCAGAAGTGGGTCCAGCCAGCGTCAAGACTCGGCTAAACAGCCCAAGTCTTGCAAGGTGTTCTAGGAACATCTCCTGACCTTTCAGCATCAAATCCTGCATGATCTGTAGAACTGTGTAGTGGCCCTCATCATCTTCCTGGGAAAAAGAAGAAGTTTGTTTTGTGTAACGACACCACTAGAGCAAACATTTGGTGATTTTGACAGTCTTTAGAGCTGAAATCTGCTACATTTTTCCATTTAATACCAAGGGATCTTTTATATGCACCATCCCACAAACAGGATAACACATACCACGGCCTTTGATATACCAGTCGTGGTGCACTGGCTAGAACAAGAAAATAGTCCAATGGGTCTACCAACAATGGGGATCAATCCTAGACCAACCACGCATCAGGTTTACCACTGAGCTATGTCCCACCCTCCAGAAAAATAGTCTACATTGGCATTAAAAAGTTTTCTTTTAAAAAATACATTACCATTAAATTGATCACCTTTGATTGTGCTTTTTATTTCATTCAACAACAACAGCAGATATACATGTTTATTATAATGCAAGAAATAATACAAATTGCTGTTAATGTCACTTAACTTTTTTCTTTTTTTTTAATTTCATATTAAAAAATTAACAATGTTATTTTATGTTCCTCACTATGTATCAAATGCTGTTGTAAGAATCTACTGAAAATCCCAGTATTACAGAAAAAACCCACTTATTTTATACCTCTGTATCCAAAACTGTAGACAAAACCTCAGTGAGAGATGAAGCAAAATTTGGAGATGTGAATTCTGGACTGCACATTTCCGCGAGAAGTGAACTTGATATGTAGTGAAGCATTTTACGAATCAGTGACAAACTGGCTTTTCTGGAAACAAAACAAAACATCTGACATTGAAAAAGAAGCAGTTTTGAACTAATCTGCTAATAACACAGGACTTAAATACAGTGAAAAGAAAATGATTTTAGATGTATTTCTCAATTGGACTAAAATTATTATGTAATAGTTGCGTGTAAAAGCTAAAAATAAAGTACATATTTTTATACATAATGAATATTTTCTCCAATATGCATTGCGAATAATAATAGTAGTAGTAGTAAATATTTAGTCTAAAGACCAGTGTTGTTTGTTTATGGACTGGGTCAACTATTCAGAATACAAGTTGACAGAAGGAAATGAACTTGATCGCCTGACATTGTAAACTCTACCCGATGAAGAAATATCATGTACTATATAATGCAGGATAATGATTTTCAAAGCTATCTTTGCACTAAGATATCGTCAAACCGTCATAAGCTATGAAGTCACAATGACATGTGCCATTCCCTACAATGGTTTTACGATATCATATCAATGTGTTAAGATAAAGGGTGGGACGTAGACCAGTGCTCGCTTGATGCATGGTTAGTTTATGATAGATCCCCATCGTGTGGCCCACTGGACTATTTCTCATTCTAGCCAGTGCACCACGACTGGTATATCAAAGGCTAAGGTATGTGCTAACCTGTCTGTGGGATGGTTCATATAAAAGATCCCATGCTACTAATGGCAAAATCTAGCTGGTTTCCTCTCTAAGACCAGTCAAAATTACCAAATGTTTGACATCCAATAGCCAATGATTATTAACTTAATGTTCTCCAGTTGTGTTGTTAAACAAAAAAACCCTTTAAAACTTTAATTTTGTGCTAAGATAACTTTGAAAATCTGGGCACAGGTTATTAAACTTCACCTGACAGATGCCAGCATGGAGCTATGAAAGACTTGAGTGAATACTGGAAGCAGACATCGGACGTAGAGTGGAGACACCTCCGGGTCTCCTTTTGATTCCAACGAGTCAGCCTTCTCTGCCTCATTGCTCTCCTCCTTCTTCTCCTTCTCAACCTCCGTCGCGGTGGACGTGGTCGCAGCCTGCGCAGGTACCGCGGCCTCCCGGTTTACAGGAACCATCCACTCTCCTAAAGTGAAAAAGCCCCAAACATTTTAAAGAATCACTTTGAAGTATGAGAACATATTATTTTTATAATAAGTCATGTCATTTTGCATTAGTACATTATTTTAATAAAGTATAAATTCAATTTTTTATAGATCTGTCTTGAAGTAAATAAAAAAAAAATGATGTAAAAAATATATCCTATTTTCCATTTTGAAGTAAACAAGAAAAATACTTTTTCTAGCAGATCTCAGAAGAGGTGCACATTGAATATTATCAAATAATGGGTCAAACAATTCATAAAATCTAATTTTAATTAAATTAATTTCAAACAAATAGAAATAATGAAAACATAATATGTAATATCACTAATTATACTTTAAAAATAATGCAGGTAAAAAAGTGGCTCTAACAGAACCCTACACATAAAGTCATTTAATGTTTTGTTTTCATTAATATTTTCATTTTAAGTTTGTAATAAAGAATATCAATATTTATATAAAAGTCAAAACCTTTCTATTCCATATTTTTCTGCCACTGACAGACAGTGTGAGACAAAAAGATAATATTCACCTGGTGATTGCAAGATTGTTATGACCTCTCTGTGACCTTCGTCGCCTCTTTCTCGAGCTTTGTCTAGAGGAGTCTTGCTGTCCTCGTCCCGCAAATCTGGATTAGCACCATAGCGAAGCAGAGTCTGCATAAAGAGCAAAATTACAACTCAAAATACACACAATAAATAGTCAAACAGTTGCTTTATTATAGAACTACAGACCATTCTATTTTACTGACAAGATGCTTACTTCTTGTGTGTGAGGCTAAATGTCTACCATAAGTTATTAACAGTAATAAAAAAAAAACCACCATTATAGTGGATCCAAATATTTAAGTAGCTGACATTAGTTTCAAAAGGTACATACATTTTTGGTTTGGTTAAAATGTATTCTGAGCTACATGTACTACAAACACCAGAATTATAAAAAGCATATTAGATTTGCTAAAGTTGAAAATGTAAGCAAACAGATGGAATATATATTAGTTGCAAACACACCTTGACAATTTGAGGTCTCCCAAAGCAGGCTGCATAGTGAAGAGATGAAGATCGGAGTCCACGGTTCACGTCGGCTCCTCTCTCACACAGAAACTCAACCTGAAAGTCACAGTATTCAAATTAGCAATCATAAAGATAACTAGTGATCATAATACTACACAATTTAGTATAACTATGAACAGGAAGCAAATATTTTAAAACTTTTTAAAGCAGTTTAATTATTTAAAAAAAACAATTCTGAGGGAAATAAAGACAAAAGTTGAAATACCTATATTAACCCCACTCCACTAGTGCAATAATATACCACCACCCCTCACCCCAAATAATTATTTACCACATACTATGAAATATTGCATTATTCTACTTATAAAGCAAACCACACATCCCCTCCACTACATGGTAACAGATTTTTGTTGATGTTTGGGGAAATGCAGCAATGAAAATGTCTATAGACTAATAAACCTGGAACAATTACTAGGCTTATTGTGATCTCTTCATTAAGGAACTAGAACAGGATTTTTTTGGGTTTTTTGATGGCACTAAAATCCAAAGGTTTTTCATCTCTTATTTCCCATTCAATAAAGTTAAATTTTGTTTTGTTCAATGACACCTCCCCCACTCAATAAATGGTTATAAACAATACCATTTCCTGAGTGCCGAATGCTGAAGCCCAGTTCAACAGCGTCTGTCCTACATCATCCATGAAGTTGACCTCAAATCCACCATCGATGGCATCAATCAGTGCATCCGTGTCCTTGCTGCGGATACAGTCAATGAGTTGGCGGTGTGAACGCTCCCCAGTGCTATCCGTGCGTCGCAGTCCAGGCAGGCGGCTTGTAATACTGCACACACCGGTCTTTGGCAACGCCTTTCTGCCCTCAAACAACAGCACAAGCAGGAGGTCCACCAATCGCATTGTGTCCAGGCAACACCTGTTAGAAAACGTTTTAAAATTATAGCTACTGATGACTTAAATATTTCCAACATTTTATGAATAGTAAAAATGTTAGCAAATATCTCAGATATTTACCATATTACTAGAAAGAATAAAATATTTTACTGTCATTACCTGGTGTTCCTTTGGTAAAGCATAACTATAGTCCATCTCATCATTCTAGAAAGATGTTTTTTGTAAATAATTTCAGTTTGGTTTGACATAAGAAAAGCTAAAGTGTTTTGGAAAATAATACAAATATGCTATTTTTGTGTGCAATTTACAGATCAATCGGCTAAGAGATAAACAACTTGTAGTCATTTCCATAGTATGAAAAAAGGTGTTCCCTGTAGGACAGACTATAAACTGGGTTAGGTGTTTCTTTGGTAAAGCAAAACTAAACTGGATTATTATATTATTTAAAAAATGTTACAAAATTAGATGACAAGCAATAAAAATCATGTGCCAATTACTTTACCCAATACAGTTTTTGTTGTGGAAATCGGGGTCTATGTTCCAAAATTTCAAAATCCAAATACAAGATCAAGACTTAAGATTAGACTTATAGTTTTATAATCGTAAGGCCAGATGTCATGGATTAATAAAATGAGATCATGGATCATTTTGTTTAATAAAATTATCTGTTACAAACAGATGCCAATAAAAATGATTTACCGCCACATTTTCCATTTCTGTCCACTAACAACTATTAAATCACCTCTGAAACGTTAGACATAACAGAGTTTACTTACCTTTCATCTCCTCTCAAACCACTCTCAACAGCATCTGGTAGATCTGACCTCAGAAGGTCGTGAGTGATGGCTGGAGAGCCGCGACACAGGGTGGACAACAAACTGATCACCGTGGAGATGCTTGGATTTGATTTCACCTCCGGAGCAATCGCAGACGTGCCTGGGGTCGAAGATACAGACACGTTGTGACTGGCCTCGCCCACCCAGTGAAGTCGTTGAAGCAGCTCCCGGATCAGTCCATGTTTGGCAAGAGGGGCGGGGTCAATGCCACGGCGAGTATAGCGGTCAGCCAATGAGGCAAAGCATCGTAATGCTCCGTCTGCCACCTAAAAATTGTCAATAAGAAAAACTTAATAAATATTCTCAATGCATAAAGAAATGTGTTAATAAAATGTTCGCATCATATATATATATATATATATATATATATATATATATATATATGAGCCGTCACACGCAAAACCCTACAACTTAGCATGACGTCAGAAACCGACTAAATGCGGCTCAAAGTTTGACGTCACATGTAAATGCGGAAGTTAAAGTTGACATGCTGTTTGTGTTGTTTGTTTTCAAGAAGTTAGAAGATGACATCTTCTTCTTTACATGAAGATCAGTAAACATATATCTGTATGTACAATAGTGTTTGGTTACTATTTTGTATTTTGTACCTGAGAACATTGGTCAAGATCGTTAGCGATACCATCAGTAATTTGATACACATTTACAAGCATAGGGAGAAGTCCTATATATCGATATGGTATGCAAGTATCACACTTTTTTTTATAACGTACATGATTATACATAACATAAAGTTCAGCAACTTTTCCAGAAGTTATATACAATATTCATAAGTTAGACGAAACATCAAATTAGGATCGTATCGGGTTGCATGGGTCTACCACTCAGTTAGGCCTACCTGTTCTGTGGACTACAATCAACACCACTATTTCTACTCCTATTTCTATTTATAATCTAAATACTGAAAACTAAATCATTTCCTATAACAACAAAAAATATATATATCTGTAACAATACTACATTTTTAGTTATTTATTTTACCATCGTTTGCAAACAAATTTACTGTCATCTGCACACACATTGCGGTACAGTAACAGAAACATTTCATTTGTATACCTCATGATATATTATATTTATTTACGTCATGATGTCATTGCATAAACTGGTCTAGAGATTAACATGTGTAGGTATAGTAGATCGAAAGGTTGTTTCTCCCAATTTTATTCTTATTTTTATTGCTGTGTGTGTATGTGCGTGCATGCGTGTGTGTGATAATTATTAAATTATTCTATCTGTTCACTTTACTCACTGCACATCATTTGTATAGAAGGAGTTGGTTTTCTTTCCTTACAGATGTATATATTTTAATTTTGAGGCACATTTTGGAATTCAAAATAGACCAAGACTAAGAACAGTGGAAACGGAAGAAACAGTATCTGTATTAGATGATGAGTGGGACATAGTCCAGTGGTAAAGCACACGCCTGATGCGCGGTAGGTCTGGGATCGATCCCCATCGATGGAGCCATTGAGCTATTTCTCGTCCCATCCAGTGCACAACGACTGGCATAACAAAGGCCATGGTACACATGTATGTGCTATCCTGTCTGTGGGATGGTGCATATAAAACATCCGTTGCTACTAATAGAAAAATGTAGTGGGTTTCCTCTGTAAGACTATAGGTCAATATTACCAAATGTTTGACATCCAACAGCCGATGATTAATAAATCAATGTTCTCTAACTTTAACTTTAACTGTATTGGATGAATATGATAAATTACAGTCCAGTAGATGTTGACAATAATACTGAACATAGAATCAAACACTTATCTGATAATAACACCAGTGAGCTGAATGACACTGAACCTGATCCAATTAGCACAAGTTACAGAAAGGATGCAGTGGATTGTATTTTAGAAAATAATCTGAAAAACAAATTTATGACCATATACATGTATATCCTATCAAAATAAAACGTTAAGCTATCAACATACGTATTGATCATCATGTTCGAGTAGCGTGGACAGAGACTCGACACAGGTCTCCAGCGAGACGTCTTGCGGCTCCATCTTACTGCAGAGTCGCGAGACAACCGACATCGACGAATGCAGCGTGTCCTTGTGTACCTGAGATCCATGTTCTCGGATGAACGTGAGAACACAGTTCAGTCCACCAGACTCAAACACAGCCCCAGATTCTCGTGTGCAGATCAGTTCCAGGACCTGTAAATCAAAAACAAAAATAAACATAGGGTCAGGGATGTAAAACCCATTTAAAATAAAATCCTGTTTGAAAACTGAAACCTCTAAATACTTTAAAATAAAGGTCATATTTGAGCAAAAATCTAATCCAATATATTTTTTTAAAATAATTTTAAGCAAAAAATGAAGAAGCTTAAATCAAATAAAAGACCAAAAAATCACATTCCCGTCTTTTCCTGTGTATAAAATAAACTCACTACAGGGTCTGCACTTTTTGCAAACAATAAAATTTCCATTCTTTACGAAACCATTCCTAGTTTTTATTGAAATAATTAAAGTTTCACAGGGCTGGTGGGAATCATGTTATTAATACATACATGTATACATGTAGATACTTACACAATGGTAATATTAATTTAATTAATAAGTATATGGTGATAGCATGGCTTAATTTTAAGAACGTCTTTGTTTTATTACTACTTTGCTGAATCTGTCTTTTGTATGACTTTTGAAGAGGTCCAACTCTTAATAAAGGCATTGCTTGTTGATTGATCCGTCATCATATATATTTTGGCAGTGCTGGATTTAGACCTTGGGGGTCCCGGGGCACTTCAGGTTCGGGGGCCCCTCAACACAGAAATTAAATTACATGACAAATAAAAAAAATGAACTAATTTTATAATTATTACATTTTTTTAATAAAGTAAGTCCTTAGTCTGGGGGGCCTCTCTGGCAGGGTGCCTCAGGGCAATTGCCCCCTTTGCCACCTTATAAATCCGGCAATGATTTTGTGGTCATAAATTAACTCAGGATTCTTAAAAGGATATTTTTTTTTTTTTTTAAATACACTTGTAAGATATCACGCAAGAAAACAAGTTCACCATGCCTTATCACAAACATCATAAATATCATTTATAAATCAAATAAACCTGGATTCTTAAAATAAAATTATTATTCTTGAGAGGACTGAAAAAAATAAAAGTACACAAGGAATTACACTGAAGAAGCAAGTGCCATTTCTGCCCTATTTCTGTAAAAAAATAATAATTTTTAATTTAAAACTGAGTGCCCCCCACTGTTAAAATGGGTAAATATCACAACATTGCTTTGAAGCTCTACCGATATCTTGTAGTTTGATATATTTGTACTTGAAAAAATGGTTCCAGTCAAAAACAAATAAAAAAATATTAAATTCACATTCAACATAATGGTCAAGTTAATTGGTTTTACATGCACATACAGAGCAAGCCGTAATAATGCACACCTGTCTTGGGTATAGGTTCTGACCACTGCCAGCTCCAATGTCCGAGACAGACATAAGAGTGAATATTTTAGTCTATTTATACCTTAATACACTGTTCAGCCAAATCTTTGCTTGTTCTTGAGGACATCTCAGCCACCACAAGTCTGTTACAAAGAGCCTTGATGGCACCATCCACGGCCACAATCCTGCGAGTGCACTCGGCAGACACATCAAGGTAGTAGGTGATGGCACGCGCTGTAACCTCCAATACATTGTCTGGAGCACACTCATCCAGAAAGATACGGCAAAGTGCTGGTAGAAATGTTCGAGGTGGGCAACTAGAAGCGAAAAAAAAAAAGATTAAAAAAACAATGTAATGAATATGGGGACAAATTTATTTTATGAACACCAATTTTGCTTTGAGGCTGATTTTTATTACCGGTTTTTTTTCCCCTTAATTTTTTTCTTTTTAATAACAAAATTATATATCTCTTGTTTCCGGAGGAACAGATTCAGGGGGAAAGGTCCTGGTAGTGATATACCCAAGGCAGTTCTGGGTCAGCAGAAAGGTTTTTAATTTACAATGTACAAACAATCGGGGCAGGATTTAACTCAGTATAATGCTCATCTGGGGTGTTTGCATCTTAGCATCAAACCACCTTAGTGGACCCATTCTCTGATTAGGTTGTTTTTTCCCATCCCAACCAGCATACTATGACTGGTATATCAAAGTCCATGGCATGTGTTGTTCTGCGTTAGAAAGTACATAAAAGATCCCTTGCTGCTAATAGAAAAATGTAGAGGGATTGCTCATACTAGTCTTAACTATGAGTAAAAAAATTACCAAATGGTTGACATCCAATAATAAATCACTATAAATTAATGTGCTCTCAGGGTTAATGCCAGAGGGTAAAACTGGTATGGCGTCATACCCCAATTTTTTTGTAGATTTTATTTTTTAAAGTTAACTTTTCGACAAAATTAATTACTCTTTATCATTACAGTATGATTTTCTTTAACCTAACCCTAAATGTAAGTTAACCAGTTTTTTCTGGGGGATGATCCCCATACCCCCTGTTGACTGTGGTTGTATTCAATTCCATAGCACCATACCCAAAAATTTCTTTCAGGCAGAAACACTGGCTCTAGTGGTGTGGTTAAACAAAAACAAACAAATAACAATTCCAAAAGGCCTCAACAGAAATATTCTTCTTTATTCTATAGATTTGTGCAGTGAAGAAAACAAAACTACCTTCAATTAGCCTGGTGCATGTAGAAAAAAAGACCGAGTTAACCTTCTTTATCAATAATAAGCAGGATTTAGCTTAGCCATGGCTGAGCCAGGAGAACATCATGAACACATATATACATGTAGGTCATCAGATTGATTTCAGTGCTAATAGCCTTTTCCCAGTTCAAATCAGCCTTACACTGCACTATACCAGGAGATCATCAAGGTATTTACATGATTTTGAATGAACTGTACACTGCCTGACTAAAAACTGTGTTACTATTTCTTTACACAAATAAAACAGTACTCTATAATAGGGCTTCTAGAATTTTTATAAAATTCACTAGGCCATGGGATTAGTAATTTTAAAAATTAGCCACGATTAAAAATCCACTAGCCCTACTTTATTTTAAAGTAAATACAATTTTACTAATAGTAATAATCAGATATGTCACCTAAATAGGGAGACAGAGCTTAAAAACAGTAAGACTGGGGAGGTAGGAGTCAGGCCAGGATATTCATATTTACAAAATAAGACTTAAATACAGCATTTGACAACTTTTTTCACTAGCCGTCAGGCATGGTAATAGTAGTTATTTACTAGCCCAACATTGAATATCACTAGCCACGGGAGTGGGGCTACCATAATCTAGAAGCCCTGTCTGTATAAAAATAATAATAATAATAATAATAATAATAATAATAAAAAAAGGAAAAAATAAAAGATAATAAACTAAGCTTCAGCAGATTCAATATTTGATATATATAAATCATTAATGTATATATCCTATACACCCACTGGTAAGAATATCATTTATTATTTATGATAACATGTGCCAATAACACACATGTATACATGTATCATTGATTTAAAAGATATGAGTCAATTTTGACTGGCGGCTCCTCGGTAATAACCCGGTCGCAATAGCTATACCATCTATTGAATAAAAGTAAAATTAATTACACTATTACATATATTTTTTAAAAAGGTTTGATTTGTTTAACGACACCTTTAGAGCACACCGATTTGTTAATCACTAGTCTTGGTAATTCTGAAATTATGGTCTTAGAGAGGAAACCCACTACATTTTTCCATTAGGTCAGGTCAGGTTTAACATTCAATGCAAGCTGTTGTAGCGCACACCTGTCATGGTGAGGAAAAGAGTTTGGGGTGGGTAATAAGAGGGACCGCCCATGCTGGCAGGTGCAAGAGAGCACCAGCAGCCTGACCATGGTTGTAAGCGGGCAGGGGCATTTGCTATGGAATTTTGAATGTCCCATAGGATTAAGTAAAAAAGTTAAAGGATTGTGCAATTTTCGTGAGGTAAATTTGGCGCATAATTTGGAATGGTTCATTGAAAGAAAATTGGGCTATTTCTCGCCAGCCAGTGCACCACGACTGGTATATCAAAGGTCGTGGTATGTATTACCCTGTCTGTGGGATGGTGCATATAAAAGAACCCTTGCTGCTAATCAAAAAGAGTAGCCCATGAAGTGGCGACAGCATGTTTTTCTCTCAACATCTGTGTGGTCCTGAACTATATGTCTGACGCCATATATAACCGTAAATAAAACGTGTTGAGTCCGTCATTAAATAAAACATTTCTTTCTTTCTTTGAAAGAAAAAAAAGTGCTAATGAGTAATTTTGATTTAGTTTGCCGAATAGTAGCTAATATTTTTTCCATTAGTAGCAAGGGATCTTTTATATGCACCATCCGACACAAGATAGCATATACCACAACATTTGATATACCAGTTGTGGTGCACTAGATGGAACGAGAATTAACCCAATGGGCCCACCGACAGGGATTGACTGTGACTTATAAGTTAACCAGAAACTAATTACACATGTAAGTGCAATGGCTGTAAATAAGTTTTAGTTGGAAAAGACGTAAACTTACATTTATTTTAAACCTGACTTTTGAGGATATGTGTCTGTTACATATACTATTTATCTTACAACTCAAAGTTTAAAAATGTATCCAACTCGCTTTCGCTTGTTAGATACATTTTAAAACAAGTTGTAAGATCAATGGTATCTAATGGTCACTCATGTAGTATTCTCTATATGCTATCCAATATGTGTGAAAATGACGTACGAAAGATTCCTTCCTACTAACAAAACAGAATAGTCTGCTAGTACTATATAGCAACAGTGGGTTTCTTTCTTCTTTATTTCATATTCGTAACTATGTGACAATAATGTCTCATAATTACCATGGTTCATAATATATGGTCTGTCTCAGTTTGCCTGCAGTTATTTTTTCTCAATAAAATTAATAAAAACTGACACAGGGAAAAAAGACAAGCATTTTTAAAAATACATGAGAATTCTGAGAAAAAGTATAGTTTTTTTCATGTGACTGAAATAAAATTTGTCAATAAGAATAATATACCAGTAGTACATGAAAAAAACAAAACAAAAAAACAATGATACCGGTACTTTACACAAACTCTTAATCCTTATGTACTGCAATTAATCATACAAGGTATCAAAAGCTGCTAAGTCAAGATAGCATGTTTGCTGTATTTGCCATTTGTGCATTTTCCTCAAAAATCGTAGAAACAAAACCATTTCCAACAGGTGTTAGGAAGATGAAACATGTTACACATGTTTACAATATTTTTGTACTGTGATATTTATAAACAAAGAACAAAAATCCAACTTGTTTTAACCGTATTTTTATTAAAAGTTTTAATTTATCATGGTACCTAAAATGGTTGTTGAAAACTCCACATGAAATTATCTAAAAAATATTGTTTACACTACTATTGTACGGTATAACATTCTTGGTATTAGTAATTAAATTCACAAAGAAAAAAGGAAACTTTTGTTAATTT
This sequence comes from Gigantopelta aegis, assembly GCF_016097555.1. NCBI lineage: Eukaryota > Metazoa > Mollusca > Gastropoda > Neomphalida > Peltospiridae > Gigantopelta > Gigantopelta aegis. The sequence continues at coordinate 34,796,675 of NC_054702.1, forward strand.
CAGAACAGCTACATTTATTTTTGTCTCTTTACACTGAGACAAATTGAAGTTATTGTTTGTTGACAAATACTTTTTTTATACTGCCGGGTCGTGTCATTAACTTTATTAACAAGCATTTCTTTCCTACAAGCTGCCCTTTATCCACCTGTATCACAGTGGGAAAACTGGTTTATTGTGTTCACATGTACAATGCATGCTCAAAGCTCATTGTTCCAATGTCTGTATCATATACACAATGTAAACGGGAAATTTTCATGACCCACATGCTCATGTACATAAGAAATAGAATCAAATAAAATGTAGTCAAACATGTGCAACATGTACATGTAACATTATACTCAATGTGTGAACCACAATTTCACACTCAGTACGTACATTATGTACATAGCACAATGCAACAAACGAATATGTCTGGGATATACATACATGTATATAATTTTAGAATTTGTATATATAGGGTGAGAACGTGATCTAGGAAGGGTGTTTGTAGCTGGTTATTTTCAAAAGTCAATTAAAATGTGTACAAACAGAAACCTGGTCCTACTACATGTATGTATCCAGCTAAATAATAAATAAAATGATAAACTTAAAATCTGAGATTTGTAAAAAAAAAAAAAAAAAAAAAAAAAAAAAAAAAAAAAAAAAAAAAAACTCATACTCTTAATCACAAGTACTTCTATTATCTCAATATTTAAATACCTGTTAAGTGCAAAATTGGCGGAAATGAAGATAATCACGTAATAATATAATGTGTAAACTGTTTGTTTATATATGTCAGGCCAGGTCATAGGATTTAACGTGCAAACCTGTTGTAGCACACACCTGTCATGGACGCAAGTGTTGCCTCTCACTAGCTCCTCCGTCTAGGGCCTCGTTCCACGAAGTGATCTTAGCACTAAGATCACATTAGTGCACAAGGTAGCTATGTACCTAAGGTGATCTTAGGGCTAAGATCGCTTTGTGGAACGGGGCCCAGGACAGGAAAGGTTATATATGTACAGTAGCTACAGGTATATCCTAAAATGGATTAAATCTGCTCTGATCTGATGGTTGATAAATATAAATAGTAAACCAGTGGTATCTACATGTAGATGAAGTTATAACTACATTACTATGAGATACAAAAACACTGTTTTTTCTTAAAATGACATTCAATGAACAAATATACAACTAACGTAAGACCACATTAATTTTTTTACTTCAGTTTAAAAATGTTAATTAATTAATTTTATTTATATACTTCTTTAGGTTTGTGTTAAACTTGTGACAAATACATGTGCTACTGATTTATATAAAGATATTTGATGCAATGCAAACATGTTTGTCTCAAGTCTTCAAAAATATTTTTCAACACACATGGTTTACATGTAAATAGTAAGTGGTACCTTCCACTTGACACATCTACAGAATTAGTATAGCTATTATTAAAATTTACATTACATCATGTTTGTAAGGGTTGGGTTTTTTTTGTTACAATAAAATAGGTTTTCTTATTCATTAAGTCATTCTTATGCCAACTGCATCAATACATACACACACACAAGCATCTGTAACAGTGTTTTCAAGCATATAATGCTTGTTTTTTGTTTTGTGATAGATTGTGTTGATAGTTGCTATGTTGTTGTTGTTGTTTTTGTGTCTAGACTGGCCATTTCGTGTTTACCGCAGCTCTATATATACACTGTTTCCATGGACTGATCATAACATTTTTTTTTTTTTATCCATTTTTCATTAGCGCCCTATAGCCAATACATTTTTCATGCTAGGGTATCATTGAACAGTTCTTCATTCTTTCAGCATAAACCAAACCTGTAAATGTAATGTTCACCTACAATTTATATATGTGGACAATTTTCAGTCACATATGGCACGCAGGCAACAATCAATATATAAGCATGACACACATGCATATTTCAGTGCTTCAGTGAATTAATTAGCTGTAGCTTTATGCCCATTACAAGTTAGCATGTGTCCACATGGCAAGGTGAGCAGGTTGCAACGTACATGTGGCTATGGTGTATGTACAAGCTTTGTTGTTTGAAAATATCAAGAGTAGCTTCATGAAAAAAAATCAATAGATAACAAAAGAGAGATAGCACCAATTACATGTGCGTATATCTGACTTGATCAAATATAACAATATTTTAACAAATCAAAAGGTAAATGTACTTAACACTGACAGAGTTTTATCACCCATGTTTCTAGACTCTGATAATCGGCATCATTTTCCAACATTCACAAAAGACTGTTGTTTTTTATTCCCAATTTTGGACTCAAACATTCCCAATCTGAATGTAGAGATTCCTTTTGTTTCTTATTGTATACCGATATATTTTGAAATCGATACGTAACACTTGACAAACACCCCTTCCATCACCCATGACATTTCATAACGCAAAATAGATGTATTAATTTGAATAAATAAAAGTACATGTAAAGTATTACTCTTTTTTAACAATCTAACTTAGTTTAATAAGATAAAAATTCCCCTTTTGTTTTGTAAAACGACACAAAAATTCCCAAAGTCAAATTTTTCAATATTTATCAATTGACCGAATCAATCACTGTTAAAAATTGTGAGGGCTGAAATTTACCAAGGCCCTTACAAATAACATTTTGTCCCGCAAGTTGAAACTGCCTTATCTATATCTCACAGAGGTAATTTTTCTTGCCCACTTACATGTACTTACAACGAAAAACATTTCTCAACTAAGAGTAAGGTGTGTTTATTCTTGATCCATTCATAAACACTTTGCCTACAAACCAATTTCATCATAGGTGCACAAATATATTCCACATTATACAACGACATTTTTTAACTGGACCAAAAATTATGAAGTTGAAATATTAATTTCCTAAATTATGTTTTAAAACAATGATTCAACATGAAACATATGACAACTTGACAGATTCAATACAATTATATGAAAAACATGACAATGATCATCAAAATATGAGTTATGACATCAGGTGTATTTAGAAATTGTCTTGTCCTAGGGTCAGACTATTTATCTAGTCCTGTGAAAAAGCTGGCTAATTCTGTACAGTGGGCAAAATATATTTCTCTTTTTTTTTCTCTAGTCTTGCTCCCTTTTAATAAATTATCTTTGAGAATGTACAGTAATAACATATGCTTTTTCTTTCTTTCTTTTTTTTCCTTTTTAATCTGTGGATGCATTTATCTCAATAACATTTGTAAGGTAATGAATCAGGGCTCCATCCCTGACATTACCAAATTCTTTCTGGGTATTTAAAAAAAAAAAAAATTACTGTATGTTTCAAAGAACTTCTTTGAAACACAATAATAAAAAAAAAAAAAAAAAAAAATAAAAAAAAAAAAATCTTAGAAGGGTGAATAATTTTCTCCCTGGCTGAATTAATGGGAGAGCAACACATGCCACTCTAGGATTAGAATTTAATAAATAAATTCCAGACTAGTTAGTAATCAAGTATTTTCTTTCGATTCTACAAGAATAGATTCTGATATGGTTTACGAGTCTCAATGGTCCATTAATATAGTTGTAAATGCCATATTTTGCTATTTTTACCTTTATGACAAATACATTTTACAAATTAAGCTATGGGCAATGACTGGGTGGGCATTTCAATATAATGAGGCATAGAGAAAGAAAGGAAGATGGGTAAAATGTGACAATGGAGAAAAGAATGCTACAATGGGCCAGGTGGCATGCTAATCTTACATGCAGTGAGAAGACTGTTGCAGGATCGAAGCATTTTCCATTACTGTTACATGCAGCCCTTTCAATTTAGGAAAATGTCAGCAAAAACATGGATGCTGAGGCAAAAGTACTTTACATCTTGTAATATATACCTTCTTTAACCATAATATTTCAGTTGGGTTTTTTAATGAACACATTTTGACTATTTAAAATAACAATCATGTAGATCAATCCATCATGTCAAAACTTCTAATACTTCACTGAAGTGGTGTTACCAAAAAGACAAACTGCTAACACTTGATTTTACTTCAGCGTTTATACATTTATCAGCATTGTTGAATGCTGATGTGAAGTGCTATAGGGCTGTATATGTGTACATCCTCACATGTACAGTCATAAAAATAAACAGAATGTTTTACTAGTCCACCAGACAAATACATCTAGATATCTACTGGTCCGCCAATATTTTCACTTGTTCAAATAAAAGGTTTATTTTATTCAAGTATTAGGATGATGTTTGTGATTGCTAAAAATGAAACTGCACTGAAATGTTTTACGTGTCCACTGGACAACCACCGAGGCACATTTTGCTTGTTCGAATAGATTTTCACTTGTCGGGACAAACAGACATAGCTTAAGTGCTTATTTCGATTACTGCATGTATATATCCCAATTTCACACTTTGTTAACAAATATTTTTTTTTTTTTTTTTTTAACTAAATGTATATCATATGTTTCATAACTTAATTTAAAAAGCAAGGAAAACTGTATAAATACATATATGTATTACCGGTAATTTATTATTAAATAGTTTTCAACTTCTGCACAGTAAAAGAAAAAAAACCGTGTACACATGACATGTATGTTTAAGTACAGGTAAAATTCAGTAATCTGCTAATAATAAACAAGTATTAACATTTGTTAATATTTAGAATAAAGATGAAAGCATGCTGTTGCCACAATGGCGGTCTTGCCAGCAAGAGATCTTTTATGTTCACTTTCCAACATTTATCATTTACCACACATCACAGCATGTTCTCAAAATAAATATCAGTCATGGTGTGTTGATTGAAAGAGGGAAAAGATATATATATATATATATATTATAGGTATTAAGCAGAGTGTTTTGAAAACTAGGATTAAATTAAGTGATCTAAAAATAAATCTCGCTTAAACAATATTTCCTACTGCCACATTTCATGATTTGCGGTTTTGGGATCAGCCAACAGATGTATGCCTATATTTAAGTTATTTCCCAAAATAAATTTGCTCCTAAACTGATGCGTTTAAAATGTTTTTAATACTTCGTGAACTATGTACATGTAAGATCTGTCTTTTGCCTTGAATTTTTTTTTTTTAAACTCCAATAAATTCAAACTATATTATGATATAAAGAACACATTTCATACATTCTGTTATCAACCAATTTCAATGACTTTTTAAAAACTTTTTTCATAACTTTTCTGGGCTACAATGTAGCTCTGATTGACCAAAAATGTTCGCCAAATTGTCTATTAAACTTAAAACAATTGCTGAAACACAGATATTTACTAACAAAATATCAATTATTACATGAAATTATTTTCGCCAAATTCAAATAAAATTCACCAAAGGTTTTAAAAATTCGCAATTGGCAAATTTGGCAAGTGCCAGAGCTAGCACTGCCTTTATTAGGATTTTCAAAGATTTTTATGAAATCATAAACACATTTGAGCAATAATTTGATACAAAATGTCAAACTGGGGGTTTTTTTTTTGGTTTTTTTTTTTTTTGGGGGGGGGGGGGGGGGGGGGGGGTTTGCCACTACAAAAGTCAAAATTATTTATAGTTTCTTATATGATTATTTTTAAAAAATATATTTGCATAAATCTACCATCATTTCTTTTTGTTATATATTGCAAAATCAGTCAGATTATAATTAGCACAATATAATAAATGTCATGTTGAATTTATTTTGCTATGAACCGATTATTTATTGCAAATAATTCATTTATTTGCTTTTTAATCAGGTAGTGAATTCAAAACCATGTACCACCGTAACCGTAAATACATCCAGTTCTAATGTTACAGGTATTTGTAGTTTCTTTTCTAGTATTATTCTAAATAGGAAAAACAAAAACAAAAGAACTACAAAATAATGATAATGACCCAACTTTAAATTCCATGTTTTTTCCTAGCCCTTGAAAAATTACATATTTTGCAAATTCTTTGAGTTTCCAGGATCCCCATGACCTGTATGAACCTGTATAATATACATGGTTTTATTGCTATACATCTGTATGTTTCCATAATTATATCTTGAATTATTTAATTTGACATCAATATGTAATTGTTTTATATTTCCAACCCCAGTCCCTGTAACTATAGGCACCTGAACATGTATCACCCGTAAACACAATAATTAATTAAATTTCTTGTATTTTTGCGCGGGGGTGGGGGGGTGGGGGGGGGGGGGGGGGGGTGTTATTATTAATTAAAGTTCAAATTACATATATCTGATGTCCAGGTCAGAGGTCAAAGAAAGACCAGTATAGTGAATATTTTAACGCTATAATGTATATAGAGATTATTATATAGGAGCTTGTATGTCTTACTGATTTTACGAAACGAGTGTCAGGATTTTTGTATTTCCCAAGCGAAAGCATGGGTAATACAGTCAGACCTCGTTATAACGACCATGTTCGTCCGTTGGTCACTTTGTCGTTGTATCGAAATTGCCGTTGTATCAAATTAATTTGTCCTTGGTTATATCCTTTGCCAAAATGACATAAGAAAAAAATACTAATTAATATTAACTGAAGACTGAATAGCATTTAAATAATTAATGTATTGCCATTATTATTAAAAACAATAACACATACATGTACATATAAATATGCATTTAAAAATATTATTAATTATATTAATCAAGGCCACTGATTTTATATTGTGGGTGGGGCAACCAACATTATATACATATGTATGTATATATAATGTTATAAAATTTAATAGTTTTAAAAAAAGGTTTGATTGTGGTGTATGGTCCCCCTGCCGCCTCCCCCTTTCCCCCATCGCCACTGATCAAGACGCATTCATTGTTAGCCTAATCATTCCTTAGTTTAAACCATATATTATTGATACCTACTTCGTACGAAATATCATAAAGATAGAAGACTTGATTGTTCGAAGTTAATCCTTTATTGATTGACGTATGTTCAAAAGCAATACACGTCTACAGATTTAGCATACATCGGTAACTTGGACATCATGTGACACAGTCGGCTCACAATATGATCACGGATGCCAAATGGCTGTGTGTAATGCTAACGTGCTACGGCATCTGTGATTAAGTAATGTCGTTGTAAAGAGGTGTTTTCAGACGTCGGATGCACATTTGTTCCTAAGTTGCTCTGTCGGTAAAGTAAAGTAAAGTTTGTTTTATTTAACGACGCCACTAGAGCACAATCATTTTTTATCTTATCATCGGCTATTGGACGTCAAACATATGGTAATTCTGACAGTTTTTTAGAGGAAACCTGCTGTCACCACATAGGCTACTCTTTTACGACAGGCAGCAAGGGATCTTTTATTTGCACTTCCCACAGGCAGGATAGCACAAACCATGGCCTTTGTTGAACCAGTTATGGATCACTGGTCGGTGCAAGTGGTTTACACCTACCCATTGAGCCTTGCGGAGCACTCACTCAGGGTTTGGAGTCGGTATCTGGATTAAAAAACCCATGCCTCGACTGGGATCCGAACCCAGTACCTACCAGCCTGTAGATTGATGGCTAACCACAACGCCACCAAGGGCACTTTTTGGGGCATTTTCACCATTTTCGGGGAACCTGTTTTTCATTAAAAACACACAAAAATTAATTGAAATAAACATTAATGTAATTTATGTGCTTGCTTTAATAAATGAATGGCAAAAGATATAAAAGGCATATTTTATTAATTAATAATACCTTTTTGGGTGTTTTATAAAGGCAATTTTAGAATTAGTGAAAAAGGCTTGTTTAATCTCAGGGCAGCATGGTGCTGATTAAGGCAAAATGGTGCTAGACTATTGAGGCATGGTGCTGCACCATGCTAAAACAAGCTAGGGAAAACACTACATGTGGATAATAAATAGTACTTTTATATAAAGTAAAATAAATACTCTAATATAACACTATTTGTGTCTTTGTAATAAATTATGTTTAAAAGTCTTACAGGAACATTTAAACAACTTTTTTAACACTAAGAAAAAATAAATATCTGAAAATTTTAGGGTATGGATCAGTATCCTTTTCCTAAAAATATTTTAGGGTAAGCATTTTTACCCTCTCAAAAAATACCTGTATAGGCATGGAAGATAGCAACATGGACATTTTTTAATAGTGGACAAACACGAGCACTAATATAGTAATAGGCCAGTGCACTGTGAATGACTTAACAGACAGTTAACTCAAGACCTTGCCAGGTTAGCATGTTCACCTTAAGTGTTAAGTCCCATTACAACACAGGCCTACAAAAGAATACAGGTTACTGAAGCATGAAAATATAGCATGTCTATAGTGTTCATGACCTGGACTTATAAGATATATAACCACAACAATGAAAAAAATAAAGATTATATATATATATATATAAAGGTTCTAGGTATATAAAGATTTACATGTACATTGTACATGTATGCAGACAGCTGAAATTTTATATGCATTTTACAAATACATGTAGATCACTTTTCTGTTGCATATATTCTAGCTTAATGTTATAACAGTTAGTATCGATCACAGCTACATGCATTTGTAGTACCGGTATAATACACTGTATTTTAGCTATATACAGGCATTTCCCTAGGATTTTTTTAAAGGTGCTTACATTTTCAGCATCAGTTTAATTTAAAACTCAAATTAAGCCAAAATAAGTGCGGTTGGGGTAGTGGTTTGAAAACATTTAGTGTTTGCCTTCAAACTAGCAAATCATGTTTTTATTCATGTTTTAAAAATATTTTATTTCATTATTTATTTTATATTTCTTTAATTATTTTTATTTAATTTATATTATATTAATTTTATTTTATTATCATAATTATTATTTTATGTTTATTATGTCATCATTCTGTTAGTACTGTGTTTAAATGAAAATATTAGGCAGTGTTCTTGTTGGGTGAAAATTAAAGGTGGGCGGTTGAGTGCCTCCCCCCTCCCCTTATCCTTCTATGTAAATCAGAAAAGAAAAAAAATCAATTAAAAACATTTGAAAGCTTGGTTAGCTAATTTGGGATAATTTATCAAAGTCAGTGTGATAAAAAATCATGGACTAGGATTGTGTGATCTCAGAACAGCATAGTGCTAATATAGTAATAGTACTCGTAGCGAAGTGGAGGGGGAGACAAGATGGAGCCACACATCAAGCATGCCAGCTTCTTATTCTGACTATTAAGTTATGCAGTCACTTCCGCCGTATACTAATTTAACTGAAACAATTTGTGTTCACACTTACATTTAAACAGTTTAACTAAACCACATACTAAGTGTTTTAGTCATACCAGTTTAGTGAAAAGATTGTGTTTACACATACATTTTAATTTTAAACTCGTTTAGTTATACCTGGAACCAGTTACTAACAGCGCAAACAAGACATTCCAGAAACAGAGCCTGTCAAAGGTCAATACTATTTAGAAATGGCTTGTTTACATTAAAAATATGATACTGATGTGTTTTGAATAGATTGTTCCGTTAAAAAGTAAGATACTTGTTGGGTGTCACTTGAATTTTGTAAATCTATATGTTAGAAATGTGAAAAACTGTCTTTACCAAAAGATTTCAAAATTTACTGAGTTGTCAATCAAGGTTTGGGGCTTTATTTTGTTTGCCACGGGATGTTGATCACTTAGCCAACCAAATGTCCTTAAAAATATTTTTGTCAAATATATATATATATATTATATATATATTTATATACATGTATATATCTATCATTTGAAGAAGACAATGTAGTTCAACACAATATATTGTTCTATAGGCTGATGGACTTGCAGAAATACTGGCGGGCTAGTAAATTTTAGTTGTTTCTGGTCCGGCGGGCTAGTGAATGTTTTCCATTTCTGCACCCATGGGACACCCTGTATGTCAATAACCTGAATATAATATTAATAAATAAAGTGTTCAGTTTCTTTTAGAGTACACATAGATTGTTATTTACATGTTGTGCCAACTTATAGCCATTTAGATTACTATTACCCAGACAGAATCATTGATGTAATACCTGTTTATAACAAGAGACTGGAACAGGTATAGGAGTGGTTAAATAAGGAAATAATAATTCTTATTAATAAAAATGTTATACCTTTCAAAACATCGGTCCACATTGTCAGACATCAGCAGAAGCATGCAGAGTTGTTCCAGTGCTATGAGTTGCATGTCTCGCTCATCTCCTTGGCCCATCTGAAGCCACTCCAGCAAGGTTTCTGGGTCTACATCAGCCATTTTTAATTTACGTGTTATACACTATTACGTTGTATAATGAACGATTTTGATTTGATGATTTGCACTTTTCACTTCAAAAATTAATATCACACATGATTAGGCCTAACAGAACAAATATAATATTTTATAATAGTACAGTAATAATCAAGCTGTACTAATTGTAGTCCACGGTATTTTTTTCTTTCAGCAGTTCATAAAATGATACATGTTTCAAACAATCAAACATCGTTGTTTTGTTGTTAGTAGCACTGGCAGTAACACAAAAGGGAAAAGCATTGATCATCTGTTTTGACAAAACGTATCACAACCACCATTATCCACTGGGTCTGGCGATTCCTACGGTTTCCCGTAGGATCTACCACCCTGTAAACATTTGACGTAGTCTTGTATTTATCCGGTATACATGGTGTACAGAACAAAAGCCAAGAAATAAAATAAATTTTGTTCAGAAGGAAGTCTAGAGGAAGTCTTATACAGAAATGTAGCCTCGTTTTAGATAGCTGGTGAAGGTGGAAAGGTGAAGGTTATTTGTAACTTCGGTCTTTTCCGGAGCATTGATGAAACATTAACTTTCGGTTCATATGTTAAATATACAACTGCAAACTCAGGCAGGGGTGGGGTGTGGGTGTGGGTGTGGGGATCTAAGGGGATCTAAGGGGGGGGGGGGGATCTAAGCTGTGGGGAGTGAAGTTTTTAGGGAAGTCGGGTCATGCTTTCCGTGAAAATATATTCTTCTTCTTTTTTTTTAAATCTTAGAGCAGGAGGATTGACCTCCAAATCCTCCTCTCAACATGCGCCTGGTCCGGAGTTTTCAGTCATTGTACAAGATATTTTCTTCTAATAAAGTCGTTTTAACAAACAAGAATATATATATTGAATGCATTTCATTGTTTAGAATATCAGTGTTTTTATATTCAATATCTTACTTATCCTAATGTTTCAAGTACCAGTGGTTCAAACTTTATTTCCAAATAAAGTGGGGCGGGATGTAGCCCAAAGGTAAAGCCCTCGCTCGATGCACGCTTGGTCTAGGATCGATCCCCGTCGGTGGGCCCATTTCTTGTTCCAGCCAGTGCACCATGCCTGGTATATCAAAGGCCGTGGTATGTACTACCCTGTCTGTGGGATGGTGCATATAAAAGATCACTTGCTGCTATTCGAAAAGAGTAGCCCATGAAGTGGCGACAGTGAGTTTCCTCTCAATATCTGTGGTCTTTAACCATGCGTCTGACGTCTTATAACCGTAAATAAAATGTGTTGCATGCGTCGTTAAATAAAACATTTCCTTCCATCCTAATAAAGTAGCACTACCAGTCACACAGTCTGTTATTTCCTAACAAACTTTAATTAGGATAGTCCCTTTAACACCACCATGTTATAATTATAAAATGAACAGACCATCCTAATTTTTCACTTTGAGTAGATTAGAGCTGCACGTTTTTTCACTCTTCCTCCTTTGTGAGTGACTTTCCTCACCATGGTGCAGGGGTAGCAACATCCTCATGGAATTTTCCTGATACAATCTCTAGAGGAGGTGGTAAAGTGTGTGTGTGGGGGGGGGGGGGGCTGCTCTCAATTCTCCACATGGAGGTTAATCTCTTTCCCCCCTTTTCAAGAGCAAATATTCTGTTCACACATCTTGTCTATTCACCCCCAACTGGTTCCAACACCCGTCGTTCCCCCATCAGCTGTGCTATGGGCCAACCTGTATTTCTGATCCTAGCCTAAAATTATGGGGGTTGGGGTGTGAGAGGCAGTTAAATATTTAAAAGTAGCAAGGAACAGTATTTATATAGGGTCTTCTCTATAGTCAAAATACAGCACTTTCAAATAGGGTGGATGTGTGGGTGGCAATAAACAAATTTCTTAGGGACAACTGTTCCCTCTTTGTCAATTAGTTACAGCGTTCAGACTACTCTACTATCATCCATTAGAATTAGTTACATATATAAGCCTTTAATAATGCTGAGGACTAGAATGCCAGCAGACCACAGACAAGGGTCTGTTCCTCAAGTACAAATAGCCTTGCATATGTGTGTGTGTGTGTGTGTGTGTGTGTGTGTGTGTGTGTGTGCATGCAGATGTGGATATATCATAGAGGCCACAATACTGACTTCTTTCTTGTTAACCACTAACTATTAACCCCGTAGACTAGACATATAGCCCAAATACCTAAGGTGTATGCCTAGATAACAAGGTGAGTTTTATACTGATCCATATCTGTACGTTTTGAACTCTCTTGTACATAAAATTACTTCTGAATAAATGAAACGTTTGGTAATTTGACTGGATTAAAAAAATAGTTTTCAGAAAAATACATGTACAGTATATGGAGAAAAGATAAGATAACAAAACACATTCAGAATTATATTAATAGGAATTTTATTTCTATTCCATTATGACTTCATCCAAAAACAACAAAATTAATTTTAATAACATAGTAGATAAACCTGGAAAAGAAACTAGCCTTTTAAAGTGACTGATCCTAGTTTCAATGCACCTACATACTAGTATTCTATTTGACAAAAAATTCATTTCCAGCTATTTAAAAAACAAGTACAAGCAGAAATTAATACATTGGAAAGGCGATATTTGTAAGGAATATATGTTTAACAACACCACAGTACACTTTGGCGTCTAAAATTTTTAATTTTGACACTTGGTCAAGAAAGAGTGGAAACCTGTGCTGACAAACAGGACAGTACATTCCACAGTTATATAGGTTATTATGTGCTCTACCACTGAGCTACATTCTGCTTAGAAACAGTGGATTTGTCAAAATTGATAAGTTAAGACAGAAAATACAAGTATGGTGTTACTTTATGGAAAACAAATCCCACTGTAAAAACTAGGATGAGTGTCTTTAAGAAAGGTATTCTATCAGATCAAAGCATTGGTTATCAGTAGATAGTATAGACTATATAGTGTCTGATCACTGTAATAAAGTGTAAAGTAATTTAAATCTAAAGACAGCTGTAGTGAGTGGCAGTATGAATACACTACAACTAGTGCCAATACAGTGTATATAGTACATCTAAAAGCAATGAAGTACAAAACAATACAATGTCATATTCAAGCAAAAGCTATAAAACGCAATCACATCCAGAGTTGATATATAGAGTTGATAAATACAGTTTTGTGCTAAGGTTGTTTCACAACTACAATGTATATGTGCAAAAGTATATTGAAGTAAAAAAAGGTAAATGGCTAAAGGTTACTGGTGTAGGAAATTTTGAGTATTATGCCAAACCCTTTAAGGTACATTACTGATGTATAACCGAGTTACTTACAATGTGAACAAATTTATCATTCATTAGAGACTTGTAGGAGATACCGCTGGCACTATAATTTGCGATATCTCCTGTGATATTCTCCAAGGAGATATCGCTTCTTTTGTTACGTCACTCTGTATGTTTGTTTCAGCGCTAAACCTATCATTAGTGATGTCATGCCATTGTCGTTCAGGGGCCTAATACACTAAACTCTTGGAACTTTGCGATCTCGCAGTATAGTGCTAAAAGACTTGCAAAGAGGATGCTTTGTTGTCTAGTAGAGCCTAAGAGACCTTTGTGAATTAGGCCCCCGCTAGTTAACGAGTCTACCGCTGCCAAATAAGTGACATTCGAACCACATTACTGACATTGTTTACAATTGTCGTAAATGAAAAGAATGATAATGGATGATAAAAAGAATACCCCCCCTCATGTCTTGTGATATAATTTATCAGCACTCATTGATAAAAGTATCCTTTATGTAGTGTCTTACATAAAAAATAAAATAAAATAATAACAATAAATAATAATAGTAATAAAACAGAAAAAATCCCACAAAACAAACCAACAATGACTTGAAAAAAAAAGGAAATGTTTTATTTAACGACGCACTCAACACATTTTATTTACGATTATATGGCATCGGAAACAATGACTTGAATTTCATTAAACAAAGGTGAGCTTGTACATACCATTAGTTTACATCCATATACAGTATACGGAATACAGTAGCATATAGCCAGTGAAAAATCAGGTGCGTGTGCAGGTGAGTTTCAGGAGTTGAAACCACCCACCCGCTAAAGCAAACTTTCTTGCCTCTCCCCCATTCATTTTCCAGAAGAGCATGTTGGAATTCCCCTATAAACTTTGCTCACAACAGTCTAGAACCCCTCTGCTAACATTTCTGCATATGCAACCAAAACACACACATTCAACCTATATTGTGTTTGTACCAGAATTCCCATTAGTTGATTTCTTCCCAGGTAGTTCCTCTAATTTGCTTATGTGAACAATATTTACCTACAACTGTCTACTGTTGGTGCTGTAAATATAAATTAATGATGACTAGCAATTTACCCAACAAGATATAGTGGGAATGTATTGTAAATCCATCAATAAATGTATATTGTTGTAAGCAACCCCTGAGTGTGTTAAAGTAAAATACTTACATCTATGAACATCTTCCTAAATCAAGGTTATACAATAACTAAGGCTTGGTTTACAAAGATGTGGTACAATCTCAAGTCCATTTAAAAACCTTTTCAAAGTATATATACTAATACAATGTATATGTATAATATTTTAATATGCTCAATATTATGCAAAATAAAAGTTATTATTTTAGTAGTTAAATATTTATAACACCCATCAATCCAGTGTATGGTACTTAATATAGAAATACCGAAAAATACACAACACACAACACAAAATACAAATACTTTTCACTGGTTGACTGGCAACACAGTAATACAACAAGGTAAATAATAAAAACAAACAATCCACTATATAAAAAAAATTAAACAACCTTGGAATATTACAAATTTAAGCAAACAGAAAGCAAATATTACTTTTAAATAGGTACAGATATACTGGTAAAGCTGTTTCCACATGTACATTTTTTGGTGCTCGTATTGCATGAATCCACAAATCAGAGTTGATCGTTTCCATATGCACACACCAACCTGTGAAGGCACATTGATAGAAATTAATTTCTAAAGGACTGTAAGAATCAGTTACTGTAGACATCTTGCCCATATTGCTGATGATGTTTTCTTCTGTAAGACGTCATTTGTTATGGTATTCCTAGCATCCATGATAATTACTATTGTTTGACACCAAATAGAATGTGCCTTTTTGTACTGGGGAGTTGGTAAACATTCATACATTCCATGATCTGTAAAGAATTGCTTGAAAAGAGATTCCAAATTCATATAAACAGATCACGTACAGTTCAAGGACAGCATGAAAACACAGATATGGCAGACACATTATTTTGTTAATTCACAGATTTAGGGTAAACAGCCATGAAAAATATACATATGAAAACATAGCTTAATACTTTATAAATTTTCTTAAAGTGGTTAAACTTTGTTTTGAGTGTTGTAATTTATTTAAATGATAACAAAATATGATCCGACTATATGTACAATAATACTTACTGGCACATACCACAATATTAGCTATTCATTTAACTCGTAGTAAATTGAGAAATTAAAATATAAACCCAAACATAATAAAACATTTCTCATCAACATACTTTTTATTTGAATTAAAGATGAATCTTAACATTTATTATTTACTTTAAGTAAACTTGTTGAAATCATCAAGTGATTATGGAACTAATCAGTTGTTTTTCCTTTGAAAATGTTTGGCTGTTTTGCTTTGTTTTCAGTAGCATAAATTGTATTAGATACAATTAAAATCTGCTTTGCAGATCTCGGTCACTAGAGTGCAATTTCAGTATGAATTTCGTTTTGGTATATGATCACTCGAAAACATGTATTTATAACGTATATAATATATTTTTAAAATGTATTTTATGGTTTGCATTTTTTCTGCATAAACAAACTCAAATATATTATGTCCACATAAAAGAATGTGAAAACCTAGACTAATTAAAGATATCGGTTTACTTCAGAACAGGACTCACAAGTAAGCAGTGCCTTATTCTCAAAGCTGGTCATTAATGTAAACATAACTTAGTTGCACGTTAACTTCAGAATTAAATTAACAGGGTTCTTAACACTTGAAAAAGCACAAAATTCAAGGATTTCCAGGACACATAAGAACCCTGATTAATTTAATTATTATTAAAAGTAATTGTTTGTTTTTTGTTTCATAGGCTTACTGTAGATGCTTTTTCTTCTCTTTTTTTAGATATATACAGTGTATTGTGACATGCATATTTGTGCATTTAAAAAAAAATATACATGCTGAAATTTAAGCAGGATGTGTGAAGCATGCTTCTAAGGACTACTCTAAAAGCAAAACTGTTATGTATTTTTGGCAATGGGTCTTCAAAATGAACACAGTTGAATTGATTTCCTTTTGAAAATACAAAGATTCCACCAGTGTATTACATTTGCGACTGTGTGTGCCATTATTTGTGGCAAAGGGCACTTCTAAATTTACATCCAACTTTTTTGTGAATAGCTCTTCAGTCATAGATTTCTGTCCTGACCCATCTCAAACTTCCATGACTTTCCTGGCTTGGAAATTTACACACACAAATCCCATGACTTTCCCTAGTGTTGAAGTATGGTGGCAGTTAATGGTACACTGACAAAATATATTACATGTGCGTAGTACGAAAAATACCCACCAAAGATGATTGGGGAAATAAATGTAGAACAATTAAATACATAATAAAAAATGGGAAAAGATGCACAATTAATGATGCACAATGGCAGGTCGTTGTGAAGGACATAAAAATATCACCACTAATATATTCTGCCCAAAATTAATACTATATGTACTATAAAAGTTTCACAAAATTGTTACAAATGGAATGCTGTGTTTAGGTGATTATCAAATAACAACTAGAATAACAAACCATGACTGAAATCACTACACATTCAACATGTATAAAATACCTAACTTCAATATACTCTTGATTACTGCAGATATATAGAATGATACATCAGCTTTATACTTGACTAAAATAAACCTATCCACCACAAAGTATTTCATCAAACAATATTTACAACCATTGTTTATCATTTATATTTCATCATGTTAACACACAATTATGCATATTTCACCACTTTAACATACAAAATACAAAAACACAAAATAATACACATTTTAATCTTTTTTTAAAGTGGTAAATACTTTATGAAAAAAAACACCTGTAATAAACTTTTGATTTGAAAGAGTGATACAACATGGAAACGATTGTCTTAAAAAACACTATTAGATAATGCTGCTACACAAGACTTTGATCTCAGACTATCAAAACACACTGACTAGAAACTGTGTGTAGTCATTTAGCTCAGTCGGGTGATTGCTCGCTTCAGGTGCTTGCATCGCAGGATCAAATCACCTTGGTGAACCCATTTAACTGATTGGGTTTTTTTCTCATTCCAACCAGTGCACCACAACTGGTCAAAGGCCATGGTATGTGCTTTCCTGTCTGTGGGTAAGTGCATATAAAAGATCCCTTGCTGCATTAGGAAAAATGTAGGTTTCCTCTGATGATGAGTCAAATTACCATATCATATGTTTGACATCCAATAGCCAATGATGAATTAATCAATGTGCTCTAGTAGTATTGTTAAATAAAACAAACGTCTTCTGCAAATGTATACATGTTATGGTTACATCTTACCTTTAAAGATGACATACATTACTGTGCCAAACATCAAATAAATTATGTTTAATAAAATTACAAAAGTTTAAAACAATTTGGCTTATATTTTCTAAACAATCAATAAAGGAAAGAAAAATTCATTTAACAATATTTCATATAGTAAATGACACAGGACTTAAGAAGACTTCTGCTGAACTTTTAATTAGCAGCATACAGCACTACAATCCAACAGGATAGCACATACTACATTCTTTGATATACCAGTTGTGGAGCACCAGTTGAAATGGAGAAATAACCCAGTGATATGAGTTCTCCAAGAAGGAATCTGTCACAAATTCAATCACTGAGCTACACCCCACTGCAACCGTTGTCAGTTAATTTTTTCCTTCACCACACTCTCACATGCCTTCATCACTCTCACGCCTTCATCACTCTCTCACATGCACACACTCATTTTTCTTTCGGTAAAAATACATGTACTTTCAAATATCTCAAGTACCATAAATACAATTATGCCTTTAAAATATATGATCGACTGTACCACACAATGTAGTCAACTGAGTGCAATTTGTTAATATCACAGGTAAAAGTGAAAAAACTATCACTTATATTGCCTCTTGTCCTAACCGAGTGAGCAATAAATGTAACAGGTAACATCTAAAAATGTGTCTAACAATATGAAAAGAATACTAATTAATATTCATATATGAACTAGATGGTATTCACTGCATCATACTTAATTGATGAAGGTCTAAATTTTATTGATTAAATATACATGTTAGCTATAAACAGTTACTTTTAAACAATTAATAATTATAACTATAATCCTTCCCACGTGGAACACCTTTTTTCATACTATGGACTTTACTATAAGTTATGTATTTCTGAGCGATGTTTTCCAAATTGCACACACATTGTTTTCTTTCCCAAAACACTTTTACTTTTTGTCTTACATCAAACCAAACTGAAATTATTTACAAAAAAACATTTTTGTAGGAGGATGGGATGGACTATAGTAAAATTTGTATCCTTCATGTGAAAACTATAGTGTTACTTTTAAACTATACCGACGTCCCAAAGAAACTATACTTTGAAAAATTTATTTAATTTCCTTTATAATTTGGATAACGCAAATAAATGGTGGTTAAATATCTTTCTGCTTTTATGGAAAAAAAATTTATTCCTAAAATGCAAATAAAAACCACTCTATGAATATATACGTTTTAAACATGCAAATTATTTTGGATTTTTTCAATAGTCTCTAAGAGTATTGGTATAGTTTCTTTTGGATATCAGTATATCTAACTATTATTAATAAGAGTCCAAACACATTTGAGCTGGTAAATACATCAAAGTATTCTTAATAAAGCTAAATACACTGTGACCAAGAACAAAATATGTTTTACAAATTAAATCTGTGGAGATATTCTGTGGACATAAAAAAGAAGATATCAGACACAATACAATGAACATGATCACATTATCTTCACCAAGGATGGATTAATTTTTTATATAATTATTATTGATAAGTTGTTCAACAAAAACTGTTTTGTGACAAATACACATTTTAGATCTGTTTTATAACAATATTACAAACATGTCTTTGAGATTAACTAAGACAACAAGAATTGCTTTGTTAAAACTTTGTTAGTAAAAACATCTAATCATGAAAATATATAAATGATGGAAAAGTTTCAAGTCACTTGCAGAAAAGTTATAAAACATCAAAAAAGTATTTTTTTTAAAAAGGAATCTATATTATTAAAATTGGTAAACTTCTTGTAGATCACTAATATTTTCTGTTTTTGTCTCATTTGCAATCAACTAGTGAAATATGACATTGAATTTCAAAACATTGATTCCAGTGGACCAATACTTTTTTTTTTATTATGCTCACAAATTCTTAAGAATATTATGACAAGTGTGGGCAGTAACATCACATTTATAATAAACAAACTAAAATGGTTTATATCTGAACACTATTGCTTAGTTCAATAAAACTGATTGGTTCATCAGCTAGTCTGTCTGTTTCTGATTGGTTGTTTATAGCAGGCAGTTCTTCACTTGGTGGTTGTTGGTAAATTTCACATTCCATTGCCTCATACCCAGCAGGATGCTTCCGTTCAATGCATTTCAAAATGCTAAAAAAAACAAATAAAACAATGAATGAATACAGAGCATCATCATATACACATTCCTGAATTTAAAATGTCAACTTAATTTCTGAGTGTGACTAAATGATGACAAACATATCATTCTTATTATAAGGTTGTGGTACAAGATTTTCACCATACTTATTTTCTTACTTTCCCCCATATCAGTATGAGCATCCTCTGTAGTATGTTACGATTTATAGTAACATAAAACATTGTTTTCATTTGAAGCTAAATTTATGTAAACAAATACAACAAACAAGGTGGGGTTTTTTTATATATACATTTTTACTACAGTTTCTTTTTAATAATATTTCATAATTACAACCTTCAATATTGAATGCCATAAAAAGGTATCCAATTTCAAAATAAACAATTGTCAAAAAGTACAAATATAGCGTCTGTTGTATTTACAGCTGAATCGTTAATCAAACACACAATCGCTCGGTGACCACTCTCAGAAATCCTCATCCTCACTGTCCGACTCCCCAAACAAGTTTTCAAACTCGGCCAGCGCCATGTTGTTCTGGTATGGATTGTCGTTCTCTTGTGTTTCTTCCCCAGCTTCCTGGGCCCATTCTGTTTCAGTTGAACTGCCTGTTCCCACCAAATCATTATACAGTTCATCGTCCTCTGTACCATTTAAAGCATTTGAAGTGCCACACTTTAGAAATGATTTTTGTACCATTGCATCCGGAATATCGTCCCATGCTTTCTTCACCCATCCACATACAACTTCAATTCCTGGGCGCTTCAAATTCCCTCCCTTGGGTAATTGTTTTGTTCCTCCTATCATCCATTCATTCTACTGTTTCCTCATGTTGCATTTAAACGGCTTGTTTAAACACACATCTAGTGGCTGCAACAGAGAAGTCGTTCCTGTGGGGATGACTGCTTGGTGTGTTTTCATGCTGCTTAACTTTTTTCTTGATGCTGTCCATCAAATGAACATGAAACATGTCCCAAACCAACAGCGACGGGCGATTCAACAGTGCCTCGGGCCTTTTATCTCACACATCCATCAGCCACTGGTGAAGAATTTCCTCATCGACCCATCCCTTTGGTTGTGCGGCTACGAGAATACGGCGTCTTTTCCTTTGGCAGAGTTTTCCTTTTAAAAATCACCATAGGTTTTAACTTAGTTCCGTCTGTCAAACAGGCCAAAACAACAGTGAAATGAGATTTCTCTGCACCACTTGTCTTAATAGACACTGTTTTTTCACCTTTCATGTGGACAGGTGAATTTTCAGGCATGTCAAAAAACATCGGAGTTTCGTCCATATTACCAATACTCTGCAGTAAATATAACATATTTTTTCTATCGTCAATCACAAACTTGTGAAACTTTTCCACTTTGTCGTCGACATCTTTGGGCAACTTCTGCACAATGTGTGTTCGGCAAACTGGTCACTTTTCGCAAGAGTTATGGCCTTGATGCGTACAGAAGTTCGTGTTACAATGTAACCATTTTGCCTAAGTTCCAGGATCCACTAATTCAAGTAATTTTCCATACCCGCATATGGACTCAGATTTGATCGCATCTTCTTGAGTGTTTTGGTGCATGTTTGAAGTTTTTCCTTCTTAAATCTCCAATTGCGTACTAATTTTTAGCTAACACCGAATTCACGTTCTGCGGCACAGTTATTTTTTACTTTGGCAAAAGCAATAATAAGCTTGAATGCTCATCATAAGAATTCCGTTTACGTTTTGGCATGATTGTTAATGGAAAAAAATCATGACAATCCAAAATGGTATACAAATAGCTGTTTCAGTATTTTACAAAAATGTACGGTTCTTTGTCCTACTCAATATATATAAATTTGTTTTGTTTAATCATCAGCTACTGCAGTATTGGATGTCTAATATTTGGTCATTTTGACATATAGAGACGAAACCTGCTACATTTTTCCATTAATAGCAAGGGATGTTTTATATGCACCATCCCATGCATAGACAGGATAGCACATACCACAGCCGTTGATATATCAGTTGTGATGCACTGGCTGGAACAAGGTAAAAATATGGCTTGCCGCCTCCACCCCCCACCCCCCCCCCCCCCCCCCCAATTGTTAGTATGAGCCTGGTTTTCTAGTGATCAATGACACTAATCAATAATCAACAATTACAACTAGTTATAACTCGCCATGATACTAAGTTGAGTAATTCTTGAGGTTTTTTTTTTTTAATTATACAGAATATAATTACAACCGATGAAACTACAAACTATTTCACCTGTATTAATTATTTCCAACAAAGCTTGGTTCACAAAATGTGAATATTACAGTCAAAACATTACATTATTTTTTTTTTAAATGATAATAAATCTTTCACCAATGTAATTCTCCGCAAATCTTGAGCTCAAAATGTTCAGTTTTACAATGGAAATGTGAACAAAACATGACTGGTAAAACAATGTGCTACATGCAGCGTAATACAAAAATATCGGCATCATGACACAGTTCTGGTTTTTTGTTTCCAAATGACCTGAAAAATGCATTTTAATTAATCAAATGCACAATTTGTAGGCAAATAATAATTTGTGGGGGTAATCAGGAATTGTGTTTCCGCAATTATGCAATTGTAAAAAATCAGTACCTCTAACAATTCATATAATTACGGGATCCAAACCATTACAAATTTGACTTTTAAATTTTTAACAAATAGTATGGTTTTCCTTTAAGTGTAACTTCTGTACCAGCTACATTGTAAGATTAACAATACATACTAATTACATTGGTTAACATAGCTAACTACTTTTAATAAGTAGCCTCATACTTTGAACCACAATGAATTTCTAATAATGACGTCTAGTGACATTACATATTAAATTTTGGAAACTCCTTTACTAATCTTTGAAAATGGACATTCATTAAGTGATTAACACTGAACCTTATTAATATTGCATGTAATTATTTCAGCACAGAGTTCATGTAATTAAGCAGTCTACTCTGTATCTATCTGGAAACCAACCAAGACATGTAATCTATCCATGCCAACAGCACTAAACTACCAGGTGATTATTGATATACCAATGTACTTACACAGTTAGGAGTACTGGTATCAGGAGGAGGAGAATTGAAATGATGAAAACGAAGCCGCCGTAATAATGCAATGACGATGCATATATAGCCGTGAACGAAAACGGTGCCAAAAAGTAGATGATACTCTCACCACAGTGCATGAGTGCAAACAGCGAACCTACAAAAAAAAAAAAAACATAATAATAATAAACAGGGGTGCAGAAATGGAAAATATTTCACTAGCCTGCCGAACTAGAACCTACTAAAATTTACTAGCCCGCCAGTATTTCTACTAGCACACCAGCCTATAGAACAATTAATATATTCATTGTTTAACAACATTATAAGATATATTGTCTTCACTGCAAAAAAAAATATATATATATATATATTTGACAAAAACATTATTAAGGACACTTGGTTGGCTAAGTGATCAACATCACGTGGCAGACGAAATTAAGCCCCAAACCTTGATTGACTACTCAATAAAATTTTTAACATTCTGGTAAAGACAAAGTTTTTCACATTTCTTTCATCTAGATTTACAAAATTAAAGTGACACCTCGCAAGTATTTAACAGAACAATCTATTCAAAACACACCAGTATCATAGTTTCAACATAAATAAGCCATTTCTAGAAAGTATTGACCTTTGACCAGCTATTTTTCTGGAATGTCGTGCTTGCGCAGTTCGGAACTTAGGAGTCGTCTATTGTCAATTTCTTCATAATTACAAACTGTTTCTTTCAGTGCTTTGTAATTCTGACATGGCTTATGCAGATTCGATGGATATTTTTTTTTATGGTCAGTAAGAAAAAGACGTTTGTAGTTGTAAAAGGATGTGATAAGAAATAACATATATTCGACAGATTTTGTCATAACTGGATGTATTCTGGTAGATGTCTGTTATAGGTCATCATGAACCTTTGGTTGAAATTATTGTGCTGAATTCCATTAAAAATGCACCAGTCACATTTGTAGTTGTAAAAATAACTTATTGGACTGATTTGTTCTGGTAGACAACAGATGACCCCACAATTATATACAAGTGTTAGGGTGAGGGTTAATGAAACTAGGGTTACGATTGTGGTTAGGGTCTAGCATACAGCCTGCAATAAGTACCGTAGCAGACATTGAATAGTGGTGGCTGTAACTGGATCTCGGTTCTTTAAATGTATGTATCGTCCTAGCAAACCGGAAGTGCCCAGTGTACAATGTTTGGAAAATCTATACGTTTTTCTATTTTCTAATTAATTTTTCTGATGGTTGACCTGGTGGTCAATAACACAATATCAACTGTCTATGGATACCAGTAACAATAGTTATTATTTAAAAAGTACAAAAGCAAAAATATAGATTTTGTTTTAGAAAAAATTATAATTGGTAGATTTGTGGGGTTTTTTATTTTATTAAATCAAATTAAACCCTAAAAATGAGCTTCAGTAACACTACCAGTATAGGGGACATTTAAATATTATGTAACACTATTTTTGTCAAACTTAGGCACCCTCCTCCCCCCCCCCTGTAACAGCAGATGATACATACTCCAAAATATTATGTAACGTGTGGAGACCCCCGCCCTCCTCCAATTTACAAACAAGCCATACGATGGATATAATCCAATTTTAACGTATTGCTTTTTGATAGTACTGACATGCATTTCAAGTCGATGTATTGTGTGTATACATGTACGTCTAGATGTAACTAAACACTGTTAGCTTGTAAAAAATTAAAACATAAAAAGATTACATAACACTGTTCAGAACGCCTACCCACCCCCTGTAACACTACATGTTTGGACCTACACCAACCCATCCATTTAAGCATTACGTTTTAATAGTCCCATATAAATACCATCCAAAGTCCAAAGTATAACTCACTCCACCCACATCTTTTTTCCTTTCTAGTTATAATTTCCATTAATTCTTGTATGTATATCAGTTTAAAACTGCAGTTACATTGTATATTCATACTATTAGAATTTTGTAATTCTAATATTACTCATTCAATGACAGTAAAACAAAAGAACCATGTCATTCTAATCTCATAATATACATAATTCAATGGCAACCTACATGTAATTGTCAATCATAGCTGCTCAGGTCGTGACATGTACCAGGCTATATATATAATATTTTTTTTATTTAAACAAGAAATGGCTTGCATATGTCATGTGCTGATTAACACCGAACACATAAATCAATCCACATACAGTGTACATGTATATACAAGACAGTTTGATTAAAAGTCAGAAGCAATATGTATTACATTCCCTAATTCCTTATTTCATTTAGAGCATGTATCTCAAAATTAAAATATTTTCTTTAGAACATGCAGCTTCAAAAAAAGTTTCTTTATATACTCTCTTCAAAAAAAGTAGGGGACCTCTAATAAGAATTTACAATTGCCAAAATTGTAAGGTATATTAGCTGTGGGAATGGTTATAGTATGATAATATTGGATTAATTGGGCAAGCATTACAACCAGTAGTTCAGTACTATAGTAGGTTTTATGACCACCAAAGATCTTGAAGGACGAAGTGAAATTTGAAAGATGACATTTTTTTTATATGAGTAAATCACAAATTCAAACAATAAAAATGACTAAAAACAAAACAATAAAAACTGTATGATCAACAGAATGAAAAAGATTGACAGAAATAATGTTCCATGGTCATTAATGGACCTTCCTGAAAATTGTCAAAATCGAGAATGACACCCCATGCACGTGTACTGGACAACTGCGTGATGCATGTGCAAACTATGGAATGTGTTTCGGTGTCTTGATAAACAGACCTGAACGTTCTTTACTAGGATTTCTGTGGTCAAAAAATATGTTCGGTCTAATAGTTGATATTAACATTGATATTTCAGGCTCCCTTACTTTTTGGAAGAGTATATTTGTTTAAACATCTCTGCATTGTACTGGTATCATATTTATGAATGTAGAGATGAGTTCAAGACAATTGGAAAAACCTGAACAAAATGTTAAAGGGACAATTACATGTATGTCAAATATGAGCCTTGTGTTGAAAATATGCATACCCAGACCACCAGCACATACTGACAGTTTAACAAATGAAAACAGGTTTAATTTTCTAAATACATTTTTTTAAACATGCTAATTGAGGGCACCCATTTTGTTTCTTTTTTGTTGCCTTCGGTCCTCCGGCTAACAAGGGAAGTGATGTCACCTTGTTTAAACTACTCATGTATGCACAAAGTAAACAAATGCAGTACTTTAAGACAAGGCTCTTCATTTTGATAAGCGTAATTTGTAAAGCAACATAAATGCCCAGGTAATATTTAGTATTTAACTAAACATGTGACATATTACAGAAAGAAGTGGGGTTACAGTATTTTCCTCTCTGCAAAAATTCAAACAAAAAAAATGAATATGTAGAAAAAAAAACAATCACACATGATAACAAGTAGTTTTGAAGCCAGTTTGATAATGGTGGTTTATACCGTTTAGGAAAATAAAAAAAGTAAGATTTTTTTTTTTTATTTAACGACACACTCAACACATTTTATTTACAGTTATATGGCGTCAGACATATGGTTAAGGACCACACAGATTTTGAGAGGAAACCTGCTGTCGCCACTACATGGGCTACTCTTTCCGATTAGCAACAAGGGATCTTTTATTTGCGCTTCCCACAGGCAGGATAGCACAAACCATGGCTTTTGTTGAACCAGTTATGGATCACTGATTGGTGCAAGTGGTTTACACCTACCCACAGAACCTTGCGGAGCACTCACTCAGGGTTTGGAGTCAGTATCTGGATTAAAAATCCCATGCCTTGACTGGGATCCGAACTCAGTACCTATCAGCCTGTTGACCGATGGCCTAACCACGACGCCACCAAGGCCGGTAGTTTTACTTAGGTAACCGATTGTTCGGTTCGGTTACGTAAATATAGTTCTTGTAATTGATGTAAACACTTGAACTATTGTTGGTGTAATAACTCACTAGGTTACTTGCCAACTCAACCAGTACTGGCTGGGGTCGGAAAAAGTCTGTATCTACAGAGGGAAATTGATCCCCCGACCCATCACTCTCGAGGCGAGTGCTCTAGCTACTGACTGAACTAAAACATGCCCTTTTCTTAGAATGAAAAACCAGTTCTATGCTACATTGGTGGTTCAAATGTATTTAAAAACATAAACTGATTTTCACTTTCATTACTGATATATAGTACTTTTAGAATGCAATTGTTCACCACGTAACCGATTCGACAGTTCTCGTGATTTTAAAGTTGCATAACCGACACGTGAACAGAACAACTGTTCTCGTGAAATATGGTGCTCTGAAAATTACTGTTAAATATAGCAGCAATAATTTTTTTTTTTACAGTTTTATTAATTAAATATTAGCGGTGGGAATTGTTTGGATTTTCATGTTTGATGATTGGTTAGCTGAACCAACCAATCATCGGTTATAATCAGTTGTCGACATTTTAAACCTTTGTTTACTCAAGGTTAAAAATATGTAAGTTTGTTTGCTTGTTGACACCACTGAAGCATATTGTTACTCAAGGTATCTAATGGATATAAAAGATAAGAATAAAAGTTCTATACATGTGAAATTGTCACTTTCATCTGAAACTAAACATTTTATTCAAGTTAAAGGAAGAACATGGTCTGGTGAAAGTTGCAACCTTTTCTAGCTGACGAGGTTTTCAGCCATACTAAAAATTCAACTGGTTGTTATAAAATAAAGATTATTGGTGAAATGCACGGATCTCGCAAATTGAAAATAGAATGCTCAATTACCCGACTCGACTTTACCTTCATCAAATCAATTAAAAATAAATTAACACAGAATTTATTTAACTATTTTTATTGTAGGGTATAATGTATATTATGTGTTTATGCACAATGGCAACGCTGTATAAACATTACATTTCACAGATCAATCCGCAAATAATACAGTTGAAATTTGTAGTTAACCGTTTTCACTTCGGTAATTTCCATTCCATATAGTATGTGTATGTTCATTTATAATTATCAATTACCAGAAATTGTAATCGTAAGTTGGAATTTGGATTTCACCAACCAATCGGACCACCACTATATTTATTCATTGATACTAAGCAATAATGTGCATTAAATAACACTGAATATGCATACCAGACCAAAAACCTTGCCCAATCAAGTTCTAAATGAACATGACCTTGCCCATGGGTCATATTGTACCAACATGCTCGCAAACACTTATACCAAATATTAAAGCCATCCAATAAAGGATTTTAGTGTTTGGTTTGCTGCAATTGTAAGATAATAGAAAAAAGAAGTTTGTTTTGTTTAACGACACCACTGGAGCACATTGATTAATTAATCATTGGCTATTGGATGTCAAACATTTGGTAATTCTGATTGTAGTCATCAGAGGAAACCTGCTACATTTTGCCTAATGCAGCAAGGGATCTTTTATATGCACTTCCCCACAGACAGGAAAGCACATACCGTACCACAGCCTTTGTCCAGTTGTGGTGCACTGGTTGGAACAAGAAAAAAACAATCAGCTGAATGGATCCACTGTGGTGATTCGATCCAGCGACGCAAGCACCTCGAGCAAGCACTCAACTGACTGATCTAAATACTGTCCCCTCCCCCCATTGTAAGATATATAAAATAACAAACCGATCATTTTTAACTTCTAGAATTACACATTAAATACATTTTCTTATTTAAAATATCAATGTTGCACCATCCAAAATATCGATGTCTTTATATTTAATGTGATTCGATTTACCTCATAATAAGTATATAAAAAAATACATATTTAGGAAGAAAAAATAAGTTTCAGCTACTACAAACAGTAGGATAATCAAACACACATTAGACATAGACACTGACACTCTAAATAAAAAAAGGTTTTAAACAATTCAAGCATTAAAATCAATTAGAGAACCAATCATTAACCCGCTTAACCAAGCTTAAAGTTAAACTAAATAAAATTCACAAATTATTTGTATCACAAAATACACTCAATATATGTACATGTATATATATATATATATATATATATATATATATATATATATATATATATATATATATATATATATATACATGTAGAATGAAATATGTGGGCCAATGCAGATGTGGAAATATGGTCATATAGTGCAATTCAGGAAATTAATGTGAACAGGATACTATTGCTAAAAACGCATCTTGATGTAGCTCGCGATAATATCCTGTTGCAAATATATCATGTCGCTTTATAAAAATAAAACTTCAATAAAAAAAACCACACACACCACAAAACTTGCAATGAAATAATTGCATTCTTGTTTACATAGGTTGACAGGGCTTTCCCAAGCACTAATGACAAATAGGTTAAAATATGTTAAAAACATGTCACTCATATTACAAACAGATTATCTGCATAATTACTGAGTATTAATTATTCCTCCTATATACGACCCTGATCAAGTATTACTATTTTATCATTCGGATTCAAACACACCATGCACAGATTAAAAGGGATAAGACAATCAACTGAAAACACATTACACTAAAGAAAGACGTAATTAGTTAGCCAAGCGAAGTTGTTGAGAAAGTATTACCCAGAAGTACACAAATATGAACTTTAACTAGACTTTAACTTGACTAACCAAATGTTGACACTGTCAGACGTCTGGATGAAAAATGTAATTCTACTGGCTTGCATGTCAGCCAAACATGTGGGAACAAAAAGAAATTACTACACTTTATTAAATTTGGTTAAAAACTATACTACAGATGATATATTATTACTGTTTGGGTTGAGAGATCTCCTATGAAATATAAATATTAGAAAAAAAAACCTCCAAAATGTTTCTTAAAATGTTCAGTGATGACAGAGTAGATTAGAATTTTGTTTAACATATCTATGTTAAGATCACAGATGTGATACCCATTTAACATACAAGCTGAAGTGATCTTAGAAAGACTAAAAAACAACCTGTACAGTACCATAAGGGCATTTTTCAGCACAGGGTTCACACTTTATCAGTAACCAAATTCCATGACTTTTCATGACTTTCCATGACTGTTTAAAGGCATTTTTCATGACCTTTTGAAATATTTTTTTTACAATCCTTGACTAAATCAATAGGTATTTTACTGTATTAGACCACTCTAATTTGATTTGTTGGTTTACAGGCAATCTTTTTCAAAATGGCAGAATGGAGGAAATAAAAATAAAAATGACTACTGTCTCAAAACAACAGAGGAGGGAATAAAAAAAACCTTAAAATTACAAAACTTATTAATTATTTATTGATACACATGTGCATTATTTAAACAACATATGTTTGTGCAACTGTTTCACCCATTCATTCTGACATCAAATGTATCCATTTTTATTAAGTAAAAATAGTAATTAATATAAACCTTCTGAGTACTGCAGGTGAGATATCTCAACTAAGTTCATAATTTAAAAAAAGTATAGAATTAATTTTAACTCAATTATAAATAGAACCTTTTTTGTACTATTTATACCATTTGATATTTTAGATATTAATTATATAATTTTTAAATTAATAATAAAGATTATTATACACATTGTTTTCTCACCAAAAAATAAATAAATAATAAAATAAAAATATTAACAAAAAATAATAATAATAAAAAAAATAAAGAAGGAAATTGTTCTTGGCATTTTAATTTAAATGCAGATCGTATTAATTTTAAGGTCAAGGTTAATAATTAACATGAAAGATTTTTGCTAGCAGGCTATTATTAAAATATACATTTGTTTCACATGCATCAAGTGACTTCAGTAAAGTAAATAATGTTGCTACTTTATGATGCAAAGCATATAAAAATTATGCTGATCCTTTGTACTACGAAAATGATTAAAGCTTGAGGTATTTCCATTAGTCACCTAATATCGTATAGATGTTTTTCATGGAAAATGAACATTTATCTAAATACTTATACTTTTGTTTGCTACTTAAATTTAAAATTTATGATTAGTTTTAAAATATATGTAGTAAAAAAATGTATTTAGATAGATTTTCATTTTCCATGACCAATATAAAAAATTCCATGATTTTCCAGGCCTGGAAAATGACATTTACAAATTCCAGGACTTTCCATGACCCATACGAATCCTGCAGCATGTTAGATCAAAACCAGTCTATTTTGTCAAAATTATTTTACTTAAAAAGCTGAAGAATTGTAACATACTTTTCGCACAATTTCATATTTTTTACTTAACAAATTTTGTCAATAAATTAAGATCACTAATCAATGTTTAGGCAAGTTGTTCTTATTCCTCCTATAGCAATGAATAATTTATAAAGTTTTATGAATATTTGGGTTATGTCAGGGTTAGCATTAGGATTAATTTTTTATAATCCTATATCAGTACTACATTGCAAACAAGAAACTTTGATATAATGCACGTTTTGTGGTAAATTTTCTCTACAAAGGTGCTTTAGTTGGTGCATTTGGATAAATTAATACCGAAGACTGGATGTGGAAGACTTCATAGGACTAAACATTTGGGTTATTTCTTAAGATGTTTGATTAATTCCATCCATCCGTCAGGTTTCTTAGCATTAAACCGCAGGATTTTTATATAATCTACAGCATGGCAGAGTGCTTGGAACACTTGGCTATGAATTCAAACGCTTAGAGTTCGAATCCAGATCGTAGCACTATGTTGTATGTATTGCTTAATGCAACACTGAGATAATAACACAAATGCAATACCCAAATGTTCACTAATTAATATACCTTGCTGTGATTGTGGCACTCCTCTTGATACCACTGATCTCATCATCGGAAATGGCAACAGTTCAAATGCCAGTAACAGGATAGCTAGAAAAATAAAATAAATGCTTCATAATATAGGTTAATAATGATGATGTATTCATACAAAAGTACAATTAATTACTGTATACATATAGATACATGTACGAAGATTATATTTAAGATGTTTATTCCATTACAACTAAAAATACAAGATATGCAAATCACAAGTCTTTTTTCAAGAAACTGATGTATCATATATATGATTCTCTCATATTTAACTCACGATTCTGTTATATTTTAATTCCATAATGCTCCAAAGTTAAACTTAATTTTTCACACACGATCCCTAACCATACTGTTTCATTTCCGGCAGGCCACATTTCTTCTTAGCAATTTCTTTTGGACCACCATTTTAAAAAATCTAAAAGCATGCCATATTTTATTTCCTATTTCATCTCTGCAGAATGTTTCAGACCTAAAGAAAGTACACTTTTTTTTAGGAATGCATAGTGGTGTTATCTTGCTATATATAGTAATGTAGATATCTGTATTTTCTTACCAAAATATAGTATGGTTTCATCTTGCACAACAGCAATCCACAATGTTCCCAGTGCTTTAGAAAAATATCCAATAAATGCAATGCTGCTTTCTGTTAAAAAGTGCTTCAACAAAGGTGGTGATAATGCTACAGCAATTGCAGCAACGAGCATTATGACAGCCAAAAAGACACCAATCTTGGCATATGGTCCTGGTCCAGTTATTGAACCACCTGTGTTCCAGGAGTATAAATATGACTGACTGCTTAAGTAGAGTACTAATGTATTTTCTTGCCCTATATGGACAAATGCATACGACTGAAATGCCAATACAGCCAACCATATTTTTAACAATCCACGGTTTGAGCAACATTTAAAGAATTTTGCAAGAGGAGAAAATGTGTCTCTAAAGAAATTGCCTGTTCTCGGATGTCGTGGCATATCTGAATCATCCATTTTAAGTTCCTCTACTAGAAAAAACGAAATTAAGAACGCAATTATACTACAAATCAGTGTGAACCAAAATGGTTGCAAAAATCCACTTGTTTTCACCCAAAATCCAACCATAATGTTACCAAGGGCAAAGGCCCCACCATTCAACATTTCCTGAATGGCCAGTCGAGAAGCTCGCTTGTGTGGTTTCACCGTGTTTATTGCATAATATGTTGCACCAGCCAAAAATGCAGTCATACTCCCACTAACTCCTCTTAAAGCCGATGCCATAAATAGTCCATCAATATTCCACCCAGTGTACATGATTAAAATATAGATTAAGGAATATGCCACACTTCCTAACGAGGGTAACCAGAGAAGAATCTTGCGTCGTCCAGTTCTGTCACTCAGAGCACCAAGTATTATAACAGTAATTATTGCAGGTAAACCCTCCGCTATCTGAAGACCGATGACGACTAGAGCACTTTCATGTTGTGCATCATGCCAAACTTTACTGTGATTTCCTGGTTTACCCAAATCTTCCAGGTTTAGATGGCGCTGTTTATGGATCTGTAATTGCACATACTCTTGAAACAACGGCAGAGACATGTGCCGGGCCAGAAAGAAACAGAACAAGGCAACATCTACGAAATAAGGCTGAACTTTCCCCACACAGCTGACCATCTTTTGCGAAAATGTCGTCTGCTCGTTATGTGATGGTGAGGATTGTTGTTGCGCCATGTTGAAGTTGTGAACAAAATTACGTTTCCTTTTCTTTTTTGTTTGTTACGACAGCTACAGTCTTAAAATACCAACATGGTGTTTCTATTGTGAGTTACAGAAACAATGAAACAAGTGTGACTGTCAACCTTTTACCCATCAATATGACTCATTCACTTGGTTTTGAATTGATCATTGGTGTGAAAAACAACTTCACTTCCTACAACATGGAAAACTAATCGCCATCTACCGGAAAAGTACTGAAAAGTTCCATAACTCTAACAGAATTTTAACGATTTCTTACACCAAATAAATTTCCATTGCTTATAAAGATAAAGTTTAGAACTAATAAAGCTGATATAATAATATAATCAAGTATATGTATATCACCCCACCCATTCATTTGTATTTTAAACTTAATATACCTTTTAAAACAATGTGGATGTTACATGACATATAAGAGATTTAAAAATGCGTTAGCAACATAGACGTACGGGCTCCCATTTTTGTAGGGGAGCAGGCTACTTTTTGCCCGAATTAATTTAACGAAAATAACCGAATCTGAATAACAATATTTATTCATATTATCATTATTACCAAACATCTATATAGGTTACAAATGAATCACTACACATTTTTACATGGATTACAACTAAATTTGAGGGTAAATGATGGCAATATATGGTAGAAAGGTCTCGTCTTAGCACATTTGCCCGAATATCTCATTTTGCCCGAATTTGAGGTTTTGCTCCAGAATCAGGGGGTATATGTCTCTTCCCTACCCCTCTGTCTCGTACACTTATGGCTAGCAATCTTTGGCAATCTCATTTTTGGTTTCGACCTCCTCTGGCTCCAATGTGCAATATATTAGTGTTCGGTCCGAATATTCGCTCGCTAATTTGCTATTCGAAATATTCGAATATCTGTGGGTTGTGGGGGAAATGACTCTAAATGAGATTAACAATGCGGTTTCTTTTAATTCTAAGATCGGTAATGCATGCTGCTTTCCACGTGAATTCAGTTGAGAACATAAATGATGTCTAGACTTTAGAATAGATGATTAGTCGTAACGTTACGTGAGTTACTGAAATTCATTGGAAAAAAAAAAGTAATTTCGAAAACACGGGAATGGGGTATATCTACACTAATCAATATATTGATTTCAAATTCTATAAACAAGAATTAAAAGAAAACTATTTATATAGCAGTGGGTTTTGGATATTACAAACTTTTCTAGGGACTAATTGTATACATTATTCCAAACGGAATTTTACGTCAAAACCTATTTGACGAGATTATCGAAATGGTAGATAGTTTAACATTCCTAAAAGAAAACAGACTATGTAAACTATATATACCAGTCAGAAGTCAAGGGCCACTTGAACACTACGTCTGAAGTGGGGTAGCTCATTCGCTGTGCCAGTTGTATGGAAATGTTCTTCAGCCCATAGTTGAATGGTTGCAGGCACCTTGTTTCTTGGCAAGGCTCAGTCACAATCCAGAATGTTCAGTTTACGTCTTGGTGACATATGGTTATCCGAAACCAGATTGCAAATACATTTATACCACCGGGACCCCAATCAAAAATGACAAGTGCAACATAAAATAGGAGTTTCATGTGCACCATGCAATTTTTAGGAAGATGCCATATTTAGTCAGAAAACAAATGTTTCTGTAACCGGATGTTTTAAATTGCATATTACATACACTACAATTTTAAAAGAGTTTACTTATATTTTATTCTTTCTAACTCTAATAGTGCAAAGTTGTCTCTTATTTTGTTTCTATTGTTTTCCTGTGTCTTTGGAATTGTCAGCTTGGGTTGTGTTCACCCTCAACTCAGTGTTCAGGCCAGGTAGTCGTTCAATAGTAAGCCCATCTGTTGTTTCTTTTGTTACCTGGTGTTCTCTGGAGTCAGAGACTTTTAAACGTTCAAGCAAGACAGAGGTGGTTTTCTGCATTGCAAGTTTTCTATTTGATCAAGTTCTGCACGGCACAGTTATTAACAGCACGGGTAAATACAAACATATATTTTAAGATATAACCATGTGTTTTAAGTAGTAAACTAGATTAGTGTATGCATATTTTATGATAAGCCTTAAATTAGAAATTAGCATGTGTAAGCAGTTGATTAAACTTATTCTATAGCGAACGAGTTAAAGTAGTATTTAATAATGTTTATAATTATATAGGGATATCTGTCTTCTAAGACGAATATTTGATTAAGTTTGATAATACAAATAAGTAAATAACTAAATCAGTTATTAATCTACTTTATTATTAAGTGTATATATGAATATATTCTACGTGTATATTTTATGTGCTCCTATTTATAAGTGGTATTTTGTTGACAGGTTATCAATGATGTAGCACAACCAGCCATCATTATTCAAACGACCTGACCCACAGTCGGTAGGTTAAATATTTACTTATATGTGTGTGCTGTTTATGATTATGTGTGCTATGGAATACGCAGAAGTGTTTATTTGTATAGTTAGTTTATAACGTGCTTTGCACATGCTTATAGCAATGATGTGATAATTAAATTAACCTTTGAATTATAATTATATTTGATTTGAGTCTGAATTGAAATGTATGTGTGTTAAATGTACATTAGCAATATAATATTGAAGTAAATTGTACTTAACTTGGAAAATGTAACTGATTTTATGTTCTTTTGTTATTCCAGGGTCGTTATAGAGATATATATTTGTGTGAGAATGTTTTTATAAACATCGGGATCTTCACATCCCTCCAGGTGATCCCTGAATAAAGACCTTAAACCCAAGCTGAAGTCTTCTGTGATCTATATATATATATATATAGAACGTTCGGCAACATTTCAAAAAGTAAAAATAACCCCCCAAAAAACCACCTTGGAATTTTGTTTATGCATTTGCCACACGCTTTCTTCTTTTTTTTTCTTTCTTTTTTAAATATTTATTCACAGAACCCCTGTTTACATTTGTTATCTGTCCCAACCACAGGAATGAAGTGAAGTTACAATACAAAATTAAACATTATCATTTAGGTATACATATCGAAATTTTCATTCAGTATTTACAATTGTTATTATTACGAAGTTATACATGTATGTATGAATATTAATGATAGATAGAAAAAAGATTGTATATTATTTAGCCCAAGTTCTCATAGTTTATAATTTTGGACTAGACATGTAAAATAATTAAACAAAAATTGACTATACAAAATGGGGTCTGCGAGATATGTTCTATTATATTGTATCTATTTATACACTCATCCCCACCTAAACCCACCAACCACCCCCCACCCAACCCCATCCCATCAATAAACAAACTTTAAATATACACATAATATAGCTACGCATACGCTCACCGACACGCACACAAGTGATTCATGAAGTGAAGACATCATAAGAGATTATCGAAATGGTAGATAGTTTAACATTCCTAAAAGAAAAGACTATGTAAACTAAATATAATAGTCAGAAGAAGTCAAGGGCCACTTTAACACTGCGTCTGAAGTGGGGTAGCTCATTCGCTGTGCCAGTTGTATGGAAATGTTCTTCAGCTAATAGTTGAATGGTTGCAGGCACCTTGTTTCTTGGCAAGGCTCAGTCACAATCCAGAATGTTCAGTTTACGTCTTGGTGACATATGGTTATCCGAAACCAGATTGCAAATACATTTATACCACCGGGACCCCAATCAAAAATGATAAGTGCAACATAAAATAGGAGTTTCATGTGCACCATGCAATTTTTAGGAAGATGCCATATTTAGTCGGCAAACAAACGTTTCAAAAAGTAAAAAAAAAAAAAAAAAAAAAAAAACCTTGGAATTTTGTTTATGCATTTGCCACACGCTTTCTTCTTTTTTTTTTTTCTTTTTTTTAAATATTTATTCACAGAATCCCTGTTTACATTTGTTATCTGTCCCAACCACAGGAATGAAGTGACAGAGTTACAATACAAAATTAAACATTATCATTTAGGTATACATATCGAAATTTTCATTCAGTATTTACAATTGTTATTATTACGAAGTTATACATGTATGTGTGAATATTAATGATACAGATAGAAAAAAGATTGTATATTATTTAGCCCAAGTTCTCATAGTTTATAATTTTGGACTAGACATGTAAAATAATTAAACAAAATTGACTATACAAAATGGGGTCTGCGAGATATGTTCTATTATATTGTATCTATTTATACACTCATCCCCACCTAAACCCACCAACCACCCCCACCCCATCCCATCCCATCCCATCCCATCAATAAACAAACTTCAAATATACACATATAACTAAGCATACGCTCACCGACACGCACACAAGTGATTCATGAAGTGCAGACATCATAAGACTTCACAAATGAAGTATTATTATTATATATAAAACATAATAATTATTTTACTATGACTGGTATAACTGTCTGTCGTAAAATATTAATATACGTGTATATAACACCAAAGTAAATAATAATTACAAATTTCATAATTTGTTCAGCAGTAATTGCCTGACTATGTCTTAGATAGATTATGATACATAGCCCATTTAGTTTGAAATTTGTTGTGTAAACTTTTACTATGATAAATACTTCTTTTTGTTAGATATCTAGATTTCAGAATATGTTTAAAATGTTTCATACTTGGTAAGATATCTGTTACTTTACATTTATAGATAAAGAATTTAGCAAGTAATAGAAACAGATCACACGCTTTCTACCGGCAACCAAGCAAATTGTGAGTAAAATGGTGATGTATTCGCAATTTTCAATGCTCTTTTCATTATTTATCAACGCCCCTGAAGTTTTGTTTTTGGATTTTTGAAAAGGTAAATTTTGATACTAGCCTTAACTGTTTGACTAGTATAATACTGATATTGGTGATGCATACCATTATTTATGCAATTGTAAAAACCGGCCTCGGTGGCGCAGTGGTTAAGCCATCGGACTACAGGCTGGTAGGTACAGAGTTCACACCCCGGTACCGGCTCCAACCCAGGGCTCAAGGGGTAGGTGTAAGGCCACTACACCCTCTTCTCTCTCACTAACCACCAACCACTAACCCACTATCCTGGACAGACAGCCCAGATAGCTGAGGTGTGTGCCCAGGATAGCGTGCTTGAACCTTAATTGGATATTATAAGCACGAAAATATGTTGAAATAAATGAATTGTAAAACTCAAAATATTGAAAACATTAGGAGAAAAGATATTTTTATAATATAACTAATCCTAAAGTTTTTAAAATGAAAAGTTAAAATGAAAGATATGCTGGCTTTTTTAAATACATTATTATTGAAAAACCTTGCAATAATTTTTCTTTTTGAAATATATAGTATTGTCAATTGAAGTTTCTCCAAATGGTTTCCGATGCATATTTGTTTTAGGTCATACTGTGTTAAGGTCTTTCATAATTTGTTATTAATATTTCAGTAAAACTAAACGAAAAGTTAAAATGTATAGCTAGACTATCTACCATGCAGTAACTCCTACATTGTGATTTGTATTTGTTTCCTATCGTAACTTGCTTTTCTCTTTTTTTTTTTTTTCTTTCTTTTTTTTTTTTGGGGGGGGGGGGGGGGGGGGAATGGGGTATTAAAAAGTAAATTACCATTTAAAAAATAACCAACCAACCAAACAAAAAATCTTAGTTTGAGTCGGTTGTTATTTAGTTAGAATTCGAATATTATATAAATGTGTGTGTGTGTGTGTGTGTGTATATATATATATATATATATATATATATATATATATACACACACACACACACACACACACACACACACACACATACACACCTGTATATATTTGAGATGATAACATGTATGTCTATCATGACTCGAATCGGGATATTTCGGTTAGTTTGTGACGCAAAATGCAAATCCAATTACCTCTTTACACAAAGAGGTACCAGGGTGGCCTAAGGGTATTCTATACGTTTATCGTAAATTACCTGCTGCTGCATTATATCTCGCATAAACAGTGCATTCATTTAATTTTTGTAGGGTAGGTTTAGGATTGATACCTGTCGGTCGGCTATTTCTCGTTCCAGTGAGTGCTTCACAATGTGTATAACAAAGGCCGTAGTAGGGTTTCCTATTTAATAATCTCTGCGGTCCTATGTTCAGCGCCATATAACAGTAATATATATTAAAATGTATTAAGTGACTAGCTAGATAAGTCATTCCTTCCTTCCTTCCTTGTAGCAAACCTGTCTTCTTCTTTTTTCTGTAAATTATTTAAATGTGACTTGTAAATTTTTAACATGATCACTGTATTTGTAGCATCTTTTTCTGAATTAGTTACGAATGGTTGTTGAGTCTCAGAAGTAATATTCTTAGTGATTCGCATCTTTCTGCATTCACTTCACAGAACTTCAGTAAGCTTGTAACTCGTTACCTTTGTTCATTTCTCAAAATGTCGAATACAGCCAAATAAAGATTTATGTGCATCACTCATTCACCAGCACAAACTGAACAGACCACCTGTCAGCCTGGAGAATCTATTGATGGGTATTTCCATGATCTGATCCATTATACATGTTTATTACCACTTAGAGAGACATTGGAACATTTCTTTCAAGAATCACTATTAGTCTAATAAACAGCAGTAATTTGGAGCTTTTGAATATTTCTTATCTCCACATAAAAGTAATTCATGTTTTGATCAATGTTTTGGCAGTTAAAACCAAATCGGAACTGATAAACTATTATATTTCAAGGAATCCTTCCTCATTTCCTGTATGTTTCAAGTGGACCATTATATTTAGGAGATCCACATTTCAGTGATGATTGCAGGCCAGGTCCATTTTTGGAAGAAACAAAAATAGCCTCACCCCACCCGTGGGTATTTGGTGTACACTCTCTATTCAGGTTGTCTGTCGAGGACGTGTGGGGGGGGGGGGGGGGGGGGGGGTTAATGACTAGTGGAAAATAAGAGTCGTGAATTGATGTTACACCTCCCACTGTGCCACTCGCTCTGTATTGAAGCGGGTACAAATAAATGTACTCACCAGCTGCTAGATTTAAGGATGACGATTTAACTAGGGCAGTGTAATAGCTATTTGCACTGACCTGCTTTGTGTACAGTGGTGCAACGAAGTGCTAGGTATTGTTTATTAGTATATTACAAAGCTACACAGTGTTTACTATAAAGTTGAACACAAGCTTTATTCAGATATTTATGGACATATCGCCATACGAATTGTATTTCATTTAAAGTGGTAAGTAAAGCTTACAAAGTATATATAAAGATATAGATAGATAGATAGATAGACAGATAGACAGATAGATAAACATACAGACAGGCAGACGGGCAGGTAGGTAGGTAGATAGACAGATAGATATATAGATACATACATACATACATACATAGGATTTAATTACCCCCTGCGCCAGTGCGTTAATATCTATGTATGTAATAGTCAACCTCGACATACATACAATATATAGATATTCATACATCAATACATACTAGCCAGTGCCAGGTCTGCCCACTGTTTCATGCACGTAAGCGGGATCGACCGCGTAGATTGTAGGCCCCATGCATATGGTTGAGTTAAAAGAGCTTCCTTTTTATGGAAGCTTCGATAGCTCAGAGCGTATCGTGGTTAGTCTTGCAATTTGCGGGCGAATCGGTGCCACAGGTTCGAGTCCCAGCAACGGCATGGGACAATTTGTGAGGCCAGAAAGGATTTAATTATCCCCTGCGCCAGTGCGTTAATATCTATGTATGTAATAGTCAACCTCGACATACATACAATATATAGATATTCATACATCAATACATACATACATAGTATGATACATACAGTTGCATATATGAACACTGATATTATTCATGCGTATCTAGGTTTCTGAAAGG
This sequence comes from Gigantopelta aegis, assembly GCF_016097555.1. Lineage (NCBI taxonomy): Eukaryota > Metazoa > Mollusca > Gastropoda > Neomphalida > Peltospiridae > Gigantopelta > Gigantopelta aegis. The sequence continues at coordinate 34,837,854 of NC_054702.1, forward strand.
GTGGGAGACGGAATTAATGCATCACTAAACGTATGCTTTGATCCTTCCTTAACACTATAATGAGGGGACATAAATAGGTTGAGTTATCTAGGTTGACTAACACTACATAAGAACACATTACCACTAACGTCGTGACTAAATATAAATACGTGTACCAGCAGTATAGAAAAAACCAGACGCTGTAAACGTGTCGAGTGCTGCAACTGGAAGGATTAAACAACGGAGGCTGGTGTACGGTAGTAGTTTCCGAATTTAACTTCAGGTGAGGACCTGCTAAAAGTCACTGAAATTCTCACAGATAGATAATACATATATGTTTTCTCAGTAGACGTAATTCGCGGGCGGCTCGTTAAAAAAAAAAAAAAAAAGAGGTGCGATTTCCTTATTTGGACAGGAGTGTGGGACGATTATAGATTGGCTTGAATGAATCAGAGTTTCCCAGGTTTGTAAATTCAATTTCCCAAAACAATGGAACAGTGAAAAGGGAATTAATGTTAATCTATGGAGTTGGGATTCTCTCTTGATTTGCCACGAAGAAAGCCCGATATAATAATGAACCAGTGGTTTTCTATTCTTCTCGTTTAACGTTTCAATAGTGGCAATACATAATGGACAATGAAGTTGTGGGTAAAGGAAAACGAACATCGTGCAGGGCTATGATCACTTTGGGGTTGAAAGGTTGTTTTCCCACAAATATATATTTTTTAATCATATTTAGTACGGAATTGATTAAGTTTTGCATATTGTAAATCAGTCGTATACTTTGCAATGTATTTTTATCGAAAGTAAAGTTAAAATTAAAATGTGTTTGGTTTAATGACACCACTACAGCACATTGATTTATTAATTATCGGCTACTGGATGGCAAACATTTGGTAATTTTGACATAGTCTTAGAAAGAAACCCCTCTACATTTTTTCCATTAGTAGCTAGGGATATTTTATATGCACCATGTCACAGACATGACAGTATATACCACGACCTTTGTGATGCACTGACTCTAACGGGAAACATCCCAGTGGGGTTCGATCCTAGACCGACTGCGCATCAAGCGAGCGCTTTACCACTGGGCTCTGTCCCGCTCCATTATATCAAAAGTAATATGTCCCACTGCACCTTATTCATTAAAAGACAAACTGTCAGTCAAGTTGATCAGACGTGAACATAAATCGCCTTCGTCATTATAATTTAAATAAAAGTTTTTGTTTAACGACACCACTAGAGCACATTGGTTTATTAATCATCGGCTACTGGATGTCAAACATTTGGTAATTTTGACATATAGTCTTAGAGAGGAAACACTATATATTTTTTCATTCGTTGCAAGGGATATTTTATATGCACCATACAGACACAGACAGAATAGCACATACCACGACCTTTGATATACCACTGGCTGGAACGAGAAATAGCCAAATGGGTCAGCCAACATCGATCGATCCCAGACCAACCGCCCATTAGGCAAGCATTTTACTACGGCTATAATTTGAATACGTTAAAAATTCAAAGATTTTTTATTTTTATTTATTTATATATTTTTTGTGACCTTCGTGAAATTATATGATCATTTGTCATTCGTTAAAACTCGTCACGGAACAATTTACATTATTTTATTCGGTTAAACTTTATAATCCATAGGATGTCGATTAATACCATTCATTAAATGTTAAATGCTGTTTATCTCATCTTTTTTTCCAGTTTAAAAACAGTCTGTCACGTGACACTGCTGGGGCGATAAAACCGCGCAAGCACGACACTAATTCCATATTCAGGTTACTAGTGACATGGTATTGGGTGCTGTCTTCATAATTCTGGTTACGTGTGGATATGCACGAAACGCCAAAGTAAAATCATAGTAGAAGAAGCGCTGTCGCAATGGCGACCGGAAAACCCAATCGAGTCCTCTCGCGCAATGTCGTGCACTTGTTTGTTCTTCTCTCACTACCCGGTGTGTGCTACGGACACCCTCAGTGTTTGGACTCCAGACCACCATTCCAGCCAACGATTAACCTCACGTTTTGTCCCCAGTACTCATTGTTCGGCTGCTGCAACAGTGACGGAGATACCCGACTTCGTTCCGAATATTACACGATCAGATCACTCGTGGATGTAGAAACTTGGACTCGTTGCCATGGCTATGTTAGAGAATTGTTGTGTCAGCAGTGTTCTCCATACGCCGCACACATCTTCGACGCTGAGGCCAAACCGCAGGCGAGGACTTTTCCTGGTCTCTGTGAAACGTATGCTAAGGAATTCCACAATTCCTGCAAAGATGTGGTCACCTACCTTGACCAGGTACTGGCAGAAGATCCTCGATTCGAAACCGAACATGGCTTCTATAGTATTGTTAGAATTCCAGACCCCGACTATTGTTTTCCAGAACTTTTGTCTAATGCTATATTTAATAGGAATATTTCGAATCAACAGATTACAAAAAGGGGATGTCTATGCTTGGAAGAAGTCGCATTAGATTTAGGAATTCCGATTCTTGCTCGTCATTCCGGGGATGGAACCAACCGTTTATTCATAGCCGACCAGACTGGGGTTGTTTATATTTACAATGTTGCTGAAAAAAGTAAATTGGGAGAACCATTTTTGGATATTAGAGACCAAGTTTTTGTGTCGTCGAGAGAAGGTGACGAAAGGGGATTTCTCGGGTTGGCTTTCCATCCCAGCTTCAAAGAAAACAAGAAGTTTTATATCTATTATTGCACCTCTCTATGGGCCGCAGATTATAGGCTTCCACGTTATCATCCAGATATGCCTCTCGATAACAAAATCAGAATAAGCGAGATGACGGTTAATGAAACGGATCCCAACAGAGCAAATGTATCGTCAGAACGAATTCTACTGGAAGTTTTGCAGCCCTTTGCAAATCACAACGGCGGAGAGGTAATCATTATTCTAGACACTACTAGTAGTACTACTAACAAAATGACAAACACCGACGACTATTTACATTTTTATTTTTTAACCTTCCCTTAATTTTAGCATAATATTGGCTACTGCTAGATTTTTAATTTGCTGCCGACCACAAAAGGCACAACGACACGCAAAACAAACAATAAATTCCAATGATAAAAATCAAACAAGATTTGCGAACAGCGGCCCCTCACATGTTCAAGATATCAATAAAAGCAAAACTCAAACAATGAGTCAAGAGACCCTGCGAACAACGGCCAACCACATTAAAAGTCTCTCCCCCCCCCCCCCCCCCCCCCCCCCATCTTAAAGCGACAATTTCTAAATCAATAATACATTTTTCTTGCTCCAGGTTATATAGAGCACAATATTAAAATGTTCAAATACAGTGGTGAATTTCTCGCCCCAGGTTCGAGTACACAATATAATGAGAATTTGAGTGGAGAGAGGTAATCGTTATCATGTATTTATTGGGGTTTAACTGACTGGGCAAGACAGGAATCGATGGCATAGTGGTTAAACCATTCGGCTTTAAGCCTGGTGGATACCGAGTTCGCATCTTGGTACCAACTCCCGCCCATAGTGAGCTTAACGACTTACTGGGAGGTGGTGGTGGGAAGGGGGATTTCACCGACTTCTCTTTTACTAACCATGATGCATCAATAATTAATTCTTGTCATGGACAGAAAGAAAGAAAGAAATATTTTATTTAACGACGCACTCAACACATTTTGTTTACGGTTATATGGTGTCAGACATATGGTTAAGGACCACACAGATTTTGAGAGGAAACCCGCTGTCGCCACTACATGGGCTACTCTTTCCGATTAGCAACAAGGGATCTTTTATTTGCGCTTCCCACAGGCAGGATAACACAAACCATGGCCTTTGTTGAACCAGTTATGGATCACTGGTCGGTGCAAGTGGTTTACACCTACCCATTGAGCCTTGCGGAGCACTCACTCAGGGTTTGGAGTCGGTATCTGGATTAAAAATCCCATGCCTCGACTGGGATCCGAACCCAGTACCTACCAGCCTGTAAACCGATGGCCTAACCACGACGCCACCGAGGCCGGTTGTCATGGACAGATAACCCAGATAGCTGAGGGTGTGTGTGTGTGTGTGTGTGTGTGTGTGTGTGTCCAGGATAGCATGCTTGAACCTTAAGTGGTTATAAGAATTCAAATTACAGATGAAGATGACTGGGTCGGATTGGTTGTGAACGGATACAGATGGTGAACCTTTTATTGTTAGACATTGTGATGTGTTTTTAAAAGTATATGTATAATGTAATTTCTCTTTGTTAATACAACCTTTATTGTGTCTTTTTATTATGGTTTTAATTGTGTGTGTGTGTGTGTGTGTGCGCGCGCGCGCGCGTGCATGTATGTGTGCATGTGTTTGTGGTTTGTTTGTTTTTGTGTGTATGGTGTTTTTTGTGGATTTTTTACATAAACGTAAAATTTTCAATAAGTACGAAATAAGTATAATATATGTCTGATAGCATTTACGGCAACTGGTCTAACTAAGACATAAACTACTCTTGCCATTAGCAAGGAGAGAGATTTTAAAAACACTTCTCACTGACTGCGTTTCTCATACACGGCCTGTGATATACATGCATCTGTCGCGGTACACTGAATTAAAAGAGAAATAACCACATGCACAGTGAGGTGGGGAGAGAGATGGCGGTATGTTTTCCTTTAAAATTATTTTTCCATTCTTAAATTTACCCTATAATGTGTATTAATATTATTGTGCTTGTTAAATGTATCAAATGCATTGTGTAGTGTATTTCTTTTCCTATTTTAAATTACTATATTTTATTTATAATTTTTGTTGTTATTGTTACAGATTTACTTTGGGGACGATAACTTTCTATATTTGTTTCTTGGTGATGGCGGAGCAGGTGGAGATCCATTTGGGTTTTCTCAAAATAAGTAAGTGAATTGATAAATAGGAAGGAAGGAAATGTTTTATTTAACGACGCACTCAACACATTTTATTTACGGTTATATGGCGTCAGACATATGGTTAAGGACCACACAGATATATATAGAGAGGAAACCCGCTGTCGCCACTTCATTGGCTACTCTTTTCGATTAGCAGCAAGGGATCTTTTATATGCACCATCCCACAGACAGGATAACACATACCATGACCTTTGATATACCAGTCGTGATGCACTTGCTGGAGCAAGAAATAGCCCAATGGGTCCACCGACGGGGATCGATCCCAGACCGACCGCGCATCAAGCGAACGCTTTACCACTGGGCTACGTCCCGCCCCTTTGATAAATAGAATTACCATGTTATGTGTATAGTCCGTCTGCGTAAAAAGGGAATCGATGGTTTGGCGTATAACAACTCTATAAGGAATAATGCTAAAGCTTATATTAAAACCCATACAAACTCGAATAATAATATTTGCTAAATATTTCTATGTAAATAAAACAAAAGTTTCTTAACAAATTACTATCAACTTACATATATTAATTTGTGAAGACAAAATGTCTTGTGCAGATATACGATTCGGAATATAATTTAAATGTCATCATTTCCCTTCATAACATTTTAAACACGAATACAAAAACCCATCTACAAACGGGATGAATGAATGAAATAATGAATGAATTAAATAATGAATGAATGAACGAATGAATGAACGAGTTAATTAATTAATATTATGACACAATTCTTGGTTTACAGTGCCAGTGAATCTATATTCTGTAGCATTACAATGGATCAATTAGTATTGAAACAGTCTAAAGATGTTTCTCTTCAATTTAGATCTGTACTGTTGGGCAAAGTTCTAAGGATTGACGTCGATAATGGCGACCCTTACGCCATCCCGCCTGATAACCCTTTTGTCAACGATCCATCTGCAAGAGACGAAATATTCGCTTATGGAGTTCGAAATATATGGAGATGTGGCAAAGACAGGGGTGACGCAAAAACAGGTACCCGAATGTTTGTACATAAACCAATGAGAGAAAAAACAAAACTCATCCAGTATCTTTTTTATGACATTCTTAACGAAAACAAATTCCTTAAATCTGAACATAATATAATTTTATTTCTGTGGTAATTTGGCCTTAACCCCCCCCCCCCACAACCCCCCCCCCCCAACAAAAACCCAACAAACAACAACAACAACAACAAAACACAACAAACAACAACAACAACCAACTTTTCATCAGATTATTGGACTAATTTGAATGCAAATTGTTAACTGATGGTTTATGTATTTTTCAGGAGAAGGAAAAGGAAGAGTTTTATGCGGAGATGTTGGTCAGAATGCCTACGAGGAGATTGATATGTTGGTAAAAGGAGCAAACTACGGATGGGATTCCAGGGAAGGTTTTGCTTGCTTTGATAACTCTACCTGTGGTAAGATAGGCAAGTAGTCTAGGTCAAAGGTGACCGTTTGAGAAATCTTTAGCTTCTTTCAGATTAAGCTTTGGATTTGTGCCGATAATACCGTAGGTTTTGGATTCAACATGTATGCTCTTTGTCCGAGTCAGACTATCAACGTGCTCCATTTGTGTTGTTAAACAAAGTCTAAAGGTCCAAAACACACCGGAGCTGGCTCTGGTGAGTAGTGTAACATTTGAACGACATAGAATATGCGCTATAGTTTGACAGCGCCAAACTCGCCATGCAGTATAGACTTAGACCCAGACCCATCCTCTTTGTTTTGATGTTTTGTCTTTTGAGCCTAAAACTGAGCAAATATCTACCGACAAGACCGTTACTTCTTCGTCATCGCCCATTCCGGTAGGTGGGCGAAGACATGAGTCTAATTTGCAGTCTCCCCGCCCCTCATTAGCATTTTGAATTAAGAGAAAAGTAATTGGCTGATTTGCGCTACAATCCCAATCCGATGCGATTGTCTGGCCTAATGAAGTCCAACCACCGCGCATCGTCAGATCATGTGGTATTATAATGTGTGACTGATACACCAAAGAAGCAGAAATGGATTTGGTGGAAATGTGGATTTAAAAGCCGCAACTATACAATATATCCACCCCGTCTATACCCGTTTAAAACATTTGCAAATGTAGCATGTGTGATAAATACGAAATTCTTCAAATATACAAAGTTTTACTTTCTGAATCGCCACATCATAAACAATTAGTCTATTAACATTAAGGGATATAACATGTTCAGAAATATTATACTAATATTGTCAGTTCAGATGCATGTGTAATTGTTTGGGTTTTTTCTTCAAGGTCCAGAAGAGCTACCGATATTTGCTTACCCACATAGTGTTGGAAAGTCTGTGACGGGAGGCTCATTCTACAGAGGTTGTGAAAGCCCCAACCTCAATGGATTATACATATATGGAGATTACATGGTGGGGTGAGATACGCTGAATATTCAATGCATGTGTCATAAGATTAGCATGTTTATTTATTTTGATATTCGTTCTGTCCACACACACACACACACAAGCGGGTCGTACGCATAATTTTTAAGATGGGGTGGGACGGATGCGAATTCCTCGTGAGTGACCAACAATGGCTAAACAAATTATAGAATAAAGTAGACCTTTGATAATTTGTGTGTGTGTGTGCGTAGTTACCCGTCGCACCCCGACCCCTCATGCGTACGGGCCTACACACACACACACACTTTACAATGGACTGTTTTCTAAGAATACGTGTGTAAACATGATGATAGCCATTTTGTTTTAATGTGATTAAATTAATTTATTTCATTCACGTAATTTATGGCAAGTTATTTTTGTTTCAGCCGTCTTTTCAGCCTGGTTCAAAATAGCTCTGGCCAATGGGATAATGAAGAGTTGTTTATGTGCGGGCCTGATATTTGTCTAGATGGCTTGATCGGCAATTATGGCAAGTGGATTACTTCATTTGGAGAAGATGAACAGGGTACGTATATATAGAGAGGTGTAGGTCTACGAACCTGACCCTCTCCTCCTGGTCGAATCGCTGGCCATGCCAGGGATAAGACCAGGAGGAGACATGCCTGAACCCTAGTGGATATAGGCATGTGAACTCTGAAATCTATGAACCTGTGTTGGGGATGGCAGTCCTCCTACAGACGAAGTAGTAAGAATGTACCGGTATCGTCCGGGAAGTGGCAGTCCTTCTAATAGAACTTATAGGAACAACTGTCATGCTATTGTCAAACCGTCCTATTGACTCTGCCTCGTGTAGAGATACGATTTATAACATTGTAATGGTTGTGTCGTTCAAATTGGATACAGTTACGAATTAGAAGAAATTAATTTAGTGCATATAGTAATCATTATCTGATGTCCTGGCCGGAGGCCTCTGGTTCTGTGAGGGTTTTTAGCCCGGACTAGACTGACGGACAGTCAGACGGACGTACATTTAATGCATATTTATTGAAGAAAACTGGTGATAGGTTTTAGCGCTTAAAATATGGACTTCGCATCATGCAACCTCACCGTGGTGCAGGGGTGTAACATTCTCTTTGATAATGGCTAATACAGCACAAATAAATTTTGAGTAAAAGTCAGTATCTATCTGTGATATTTGTGTTTTTGCACGGTTCTTTACACTGTCTTTTTGTTTAAATCTTGAATTTTTATATTATGTTGATCATCACTTTATTTGTTTGCATTACCATAGTTTGACACCCAATAGCCGATGTATTTTTCGTGCTGGGTGTCGTTAAACATTCATTCATTCCATTCCATTCGCATCATGCAACAATACTTCAACCGGTACTAACGATAATCAGTTTGATTGGAATCAGATCAACTGGTTTGTAAACCAAAATCATAATTATGACTTGGACCTAAATAGTCCAATTTGGGTGACAAGGTGCGCAATTCCACGTTTACCAAATAAAAGCTGTAGTTCTACTGATGTACAAAACTATGAGTCTAGATAAGTCATCCCTGTAAAGATTCATATAGACTGGATACGGCACGTGCGTCAATCTAATTAAAATTAGCTCCACTATTGCATGTAATAGTGGAGCTAATTTTAATTAGATTGCACGTGCGTTCGGTCGTCAAAAAAAATCAAGAATTATTATAATAATAATAATAATAATAATAATAAATCGAAATACATTTGTCATTGAGAGTGTTTATACTGGATGAGTGCTATGCGTGCATCAGAAAACGCATACCACCAGCCGCAATGAAATGATCGTATCTGGTGTATATGTCCAAAACGCAACCCGCAGACTCATCAGACGTAAAACAGTCGACCGCACACACACGCCTCGTCCTGTTTACATGAGCCTTAAGACAACATTCTGCAGAATATCCTCCACCTAAAATTTGGGCGTGATGTAGACCAGTGGTAAAGCGCTCGCCTGATGCACGATCAGCCTAGGATAGATCCCCTTCAGTGGACCCATTTGGGTTATTTCTCACTCCAGCCAGTGTACCACGACTGGTATACCAAAGGCTGAGGTATGTGCTATCCTGTGTGGGATGGGCATAAAAAAAAATCCCTTGCTACTAACGAAATTTAAAAATTTACCAAATGTTTGACATCTAAACAAAAAAACCCTAACTTTTAACTGTTTTGTATTTCAGGGGAGGTGTATCTGCTTTCAGTAGCAGGCTCGCAACGTAAAGGAATGGTTTACAAGTTCGTCGATCCTGCCAGGTAGGCATTTGTAATTCGAATATTTGGAACACTGATCGGGTACAGGTTCTAGACCAAAAACAACTTTTTGACCATCTTCTGGTCTTAAGGACTTTTAATATGTTGTTCACTGAAAAAAAAAAAAACATTGTGTCTAGTAGCTCGGTTAGACGTCAGAATGATTTAATGCTGTCTGATTAGCGTCATCATGGCGTCGGACATCTTTGATGGGAAGTATCGTACAATGTTTCGACCATAATATTTTGTGGGGGTGTTTTGTGAATTTTGTGTTTTCCTGTCTGTGGAAAGTGTATCCCTTGCTGCTAATGGAAAAATGCTGCGGGTTTCCTCTAATGACTACGAGTCGTAATTACCAAACGTTTGACATCCAATAGCCGATGATTAATTAATCAATATGCTCTAATGGTGTCGTTAAACAAAACACACTTTAACTTTTTCATAAGATTTGTTACGACACAAATCTAGTTTTACTGAACGTGATTGTTTACACGGCATGCATGCACATTCCAATTTTGATATTCCTAAGTAATTTATGGAAATAATATTTGCTGGCTAGATATTTATTACAAATAAATTTTAAAATAATGAAATACGACAATTGTAACTATCCTAGACAGTGGCGTATGAAGCTGCCAAAAAGTGTGTGTGTGTGGGTGGGGGGGTGGGGGGGGGGGGCGCATTTTTATATTTACACTTTTACACTATTATAAAGCAAATATAAAGCTACCCCCCCCCCCCCCCCCCACCCCCCGCAGTGTTGGTATAACAAAGGCCGTGGTATGTACTCTCCTGTCGAGGGATGCAGGGTATAAAATATATCTTGCAGCTAATAGGATAGAATAGCCTATTGCATGGCGGAAGCGGGTTTCTGTGTAGTCCTTAAACATATGTCCCACGCCATATACCATTAATTAAAAATGTATTGAGTGTGTCTTTAAATAAAACATTCCTTCCTTTTTTATAAATATACGATAAATCTTCCTACTGGGAAATTGTCTTGATATATATATACATGTGTACGTGTATATACATATATCAAGGCTACTTCCCTGTAAGACGACTTACCATATACGGTAAATCTTCCTACAGGGAAGTAACCTTAATATTTATTCATATTTCTCGCTCCAGCCAGTGCACCACGACTTGTACATCAAAGGTCGTGGTATGTGCTATCTTGTCTATGGGATGGTGCATATAAAAGATCCCTTGCTGCTAATCGAAAAAAGTAGCCCATGAAGTGGCGACAGCGGGTTTCCTCCCTCAATATCTGTGTGGTCTTAACCATATGTCCGACGCCATATAACCGTAAATGTGTTGAGTGCGCCGTTAAATAAACCATTTTCTTCCTTCCGTTCGAGAGCACCTTTTCTAGAGACAAGCAAAACACATTTTTGGTGTTAAGTTTCATATTGCATGTATTTTTATAAAATATTTAAATATATTAGAAGCAAGACAAGTATTATTCAGGATTTGCTGTGTTGATATTTGAAGCGTAACGCAACATGACCGACACAAAAGTAATTATAGCATTACATAATATTTATATAACTATACCGATAATGTTTGTTTAAAAGTCTTTAATATTGTAACTACAAAATACTGTATCCATATTAGCTTGCTTTATCACGTAACAGGACAGACATTTTGTATTTTACCTTTATGAAGATATAGTATGAAGATTTTAAAGCCAAACAGAAAATCTGTAATGCTAAAAATGACCCTTATAAAGCCGGTATAGTTTAGAGGATTCGGCATTTTAAAAATCTCCCTCTTGCCCCGGAACCGGCCACTGGCGAAGTCAGAGACTGGATCCAGGGTTGGCGTGCCTGAACCTTTAAGAATATGGGCACGTTAATAGAGTTCCCAAATTTTAAAGATCATTTTAGCTTTTATTTTAAATAGATATCGCAGTCCAGAGTAGAGACATAAAATAGAACTAGCTTTAAGGGAAAGAAATTTGCGTGATGGTCAATTAATAAATTTCACATTTAAATTTTGGAACTATTGTATCTACAGTAGGCCTACAAGTGTGGTGTGCAATTGGTCGTTCTAATCACAAGACTGTAAAAAACCCAACCCCACCAACTTCATGTTTAAGGTTAAATTAGTGGACGGGTGGGAACATTATATTATATTTTCCCCTAATTTATGGAAATTACTGGGGGCACCTGCCTCATTAGCTCGAGTCATCTCTAGTCCTCAACTTATTGTATGGTGTATCAATAAGGGGATGGCTAGAGGTTACTCGAGCTACTGCCTCATCTGCCCTGTTCCACTGCTTTTGTAATAACCTTTTGTAACACCCATTAAATTAGCCAGAGTACCCTGCCGTTCGAGAACTAAACTAATATTTGTACGGTTATTCTCTCTCGCGGTCGGTCTGGGATCGATCCCCGTCGGTGGACCCATTGGGCTATTTTCGTTCCACCCAATGCACCACGACTGGTATAGCAAAGGCCGTGGTATGTACTACCCTGTCTGTGGGGTGGTGCATATAAAAGATCCCTTGCTGCTAATCGAAAAGAGTAGCCCATGAAGTGGCGACAGCGGGTTTCCTCTCTCATTATATGTGTGGTCCTTAACCATATGTTTGACGCCATATAACCGAAAATAAAATGTGTTGAGTGCATCGTTAAATAAAACATTTCTTTCTTTCTTTCAGTTGGGAGGTATAAAGCTATTGGGCCAACTTCATTTTACTAAACACTAATAACAAACAGTTGACTCCTGTCTTGGACAACATGTGTTGAGTGCGTCGTTAAATAAAGCATTTCCTTCCTTCCTTCCTGTCTTGGACAGAAGTCCATATAGCTGGAGTATCATGTGTATTTAAGTTGCACACACCCTCGCTCGTTGACCCATTTCGAGACAAATCAAGATCAATTACTCAGGTTAAATACTATGTTGTGATGAGTATTCTTCTCGTTTAGACGAGGTAATCCGGACCAATGCCCCTCAGCTAATAGACGAGGCAGAATTCTATCACAAACGAATGTTCCAACACGTAAGTGCAACAATTACAATGTAGCATGTCTTTACCATATATACCTTATTAGGTTCTTACGACGTTTATCTTTCTTCAGATGCCATGCACTGACGTTTTGCCGCATTTACTGTACCTTCTCGATCTCCTACCACGTATTACCATACCTTCTCGATCTCCTACCACGTATTACCATACCTTCTCGATCTCCTACCATGTATTACCATACCTTCTCGATCTCCTACCATGTATTACCATACCTTTTCGTTCTTCTATCATATATTACCATACCTTCTCGATCTCCTGCCATGTATTACCATACCTTCTCGATCTCCTACCACGTATTACCATACATTTTTATTCTCCTGCCACGTATTACCATACATTTTCGTTCTCCTGCCACGTATTACCATACACTTTCGTTCTCCTGCCACGTATTACCATACACTTTCGTTATCCTACAACGTATTACCATACATTTTCGTTCTCCTACAACGTATTACCATACATTTTCGTTCTCCTGCCACGTATTACCATTCAGTTTCGTTCTCCTGCCACGTATTACCATATATTTTCGTTCTCCTACCACATATTACCATACCTTCTCGATCTCCTACAACGTATTACTATACCTTTTCGTTCTCCTACCACGTATTACCATACATTTTCTTTCTCTTACCACGTATTACCATACATTTTCGTTCTCCTACCATACATTTTCGTTCTCCTTCGTATTACCATACGTTTTCGTTCTTCTACCATACATTTTCGTTCTCCTACCATACATTTTCGTTCTTCTACCACGTATTACCATACCTTCTTGATCTCTTACCACACATTACCACACCTTCTTGTTCTCTTAATATGTATTACCATACATGCTCGATTTCCTATATTTACTCAACAAAACCCCCAAAGTATACATATTAGAGAAATGTATTTCTACATATTGTTTTACTTTAGTGCAATAGAACACCTGTGAGGGCTTAGTCCTCACTTCAACGCATATTGCACGTGCATGCTGTGTCGAAATGCTGTTAATGATGGCACAGGTTCATAGCAGAACAATTGCACGATTTTCACATGTTGGGGAAATATTTTTATAAATTTTTAAATCGTATACTCACAGAGGTTCAATACTGTTTATAACAACAAATAACGTCCAAAACATTTCTTTTAATCATGCCATTTAATCATTGACCCCCAAATGACCGTGAGAGAGCAGTTGGAATGCTTCCAACAGGCATCAGTATCAGCGACATTGTCAGACGTTTTAATATGACAAGAGCCACTGTGAACAGACTTGTCAATTGACTAAACGTCATTGGATCCACCAATGACCGTCTTTCATGTTGGTAGACCACGAGTTACTTCCGCTATGCAGGATCGGTATATCCGAACCATAACCCCCCGAAACCGATTTCAACCAGCCACCAAAACTGTAAGAAATCGACGGAGAGCACACAACATCCGTGCACGACGGCCAATGACATGACCCATTCTGACACAATACCACCATAGCCTACACCTGCAGTGGGCAAATAATCATATCCGATGGACCAGAATCCTTTTATTCAACTTAAAAGTTGCGGATGGGCGTATCAGGCTGTACTACAGTAGGGGAGGGGGTTCCAGAATTGGTGTATGATTGTTGTTGACATGCGAAATCGTCAACCGCTAAACATTCAGCAGCTACAGCAGATTCTTGTACAGGAGTGGCACAATATGCTAGTTATGCTGGTGAACCAGTTTATCGAGTCTATGAGACGACGTTGTCAAGCCTGCATTGACGCCAGCGGTGGCCCCACCTCGTATTGACCTGCAGGGACATTTTAAAAAATTTGACTCGTTCAACGGAGGGCTGTGATTTTGGGCAGTGGTGTTGATGGTCATTGTGAGGTCAGCACAGACATGCAATGTCACATTTAATTACACAAACCTCTTGTATAATGGTGAACTTTGTAAGAATGACGAAATAAACAGAGTATTATTGCATGTATACTTTCTTGTTTTGTTGAGTATAGTATCACCAAACCTTCTCGTTCAGCTGTGTGCCATCTGTATACAAGCACACTCTTTCTTTTTCTGCCATCACGTTCTTGAATATTCATCTTTGTAGTTAATGCACCTTCTCTCTCTTCTATCATGTATGTACCGTACCTTCACATACCGTGTCCATCTACGTCAAGCTAGCAGTATGGTACTATTTCTGTATTACTTTACTTCCCTATTTTTCCATTTACAGTTTTCTTAGACTGTTAAATTAATTGTAAGTAATTTTCTGGAATACTAGTAGCTCTTCCATTTTGCTTCCTACTCATTTATATCATGGCGATTAAATACTGTATACTTATGTACAGAAATACTTTTTTAAAAACTATCATCGTAATGAAAATAACAAAATCATCGTAATGAAAATAACAAAATCGTATCGTTATTATTATTATTATTATACAATCAGAAGTGCTTGGACTTGTTGTAGCTGCATGTGTAGATTTGCCCCATAAATCAATAAGCATGGGAAGATATGCATTTGGCATGCATTTTATTTTTTTATATTGCAGCTGAAACAACAAACAACTAACAGCATGCCTAAATCAACAAGTATTTCAATTAACACGTTGCACGTTCTAAAATTATTATTTTTTGCAGAAGATAACTAATTTCAAAGCAAGTATGATGAAATCAATTAGATTACGCAAATATAATCTTGTAACCGAGCAATTGATTGTCTAGGTAAAAATCGCACCACCATCACCCCACCCCCCGACTTCCGGTTACCTAAGATTTTTAAAATTCTCTCACCTCATTTTCGTACCACGTCGAAGATCTTTACAAATCTTCTGAATTCTCGTTCCCCGAGGGTTTACCATACAAATCATTGGGAGAGATGCATGTAACATGTGTTTTTATTTTTTTATTTTTCAGCAGAAACAACTAATAGCATGTCTAAATTAACAAGCATTGCAAGTAAGTTCTAGTGGTGTTTGTAATATGTGTGCGCAGAAGCATCCAGTAAAAAATATTTTACTTTTATAAATTTATAGCTCACCATTAAATTTATTTTATGTATATCAATTTTTCACGTGTTTGAAATCAGATGGTCTATAACCAGTGATTGTAAACAAACTGACTTGATTTTAGTTAGGGTTTTTTTTTTCTTCTCTATTATATTTAAAAAGTGAATTGTGATTATCCTCGAAAAAGATCGGAAAGGAATGTTTGTTGTTGGACATACCAGTACATAATTTAAACAGTTTAAGTGTCTCGCACACCATATTGTGAGTCTTGGTCTCGATAATCACAGAGGACACTTGTTGCTGTCAAATTGGCTACTCTTGCTAATTAATGTGGCGGAACGTAGCTTAGTGATAAAGCGCTCACCTAATTCGCGGTTAGTCTAGGATTGCTCTCTATTGGTGGGCCCATCGGGCTATACAGTATACAAAATACAACTAACATGTATAAAAAGCTGACTATTGTATACATATTCCCGACTAACACCAATAAATGCATTATGTATATTCATCTGCTAATCACTGGATATTTTTTTTCGGCAACTTCGGGCGCATCCCCAATAAACATCTCTTGGATGATTCACTGTGATACAATAAACTGAACTGAACTGAACTGAACTGTATACTTATGTACAGAAATACTTTATTAAAAACTGTATCATCGTAATGAAAATAACAAAATCGTATCGTTATTATTATACAATCAGAAGTCCTTGGACTCGATGTAGCTGCATGTGTAGGTTTTCCACATAAATCAATAAGCATTGGAAGATATGCATTTGGCATGCATTCTGTTTTTGTATATTGTAGCTGAAACAACAAACAGCTAACAGCATGCCTAAATCAACAAGTATTTCAAGTAACAGATGGTGAACCGTTGTACGTTCTAAAATAAAAAAAAAAATTACAGAAGATAACTAATTTCAAAGCAAGTATGATGAAACCCATTAGATTACGCAAATATAATCTTGTAACCGAGTAATTGGTTGTCTAGGTAAAAATCGCACCAAAAAAAACCCGACTTCCGTTTACCTAAGATTTTTAAAATTCTCACACCTCATTTTCGTAACACGTCGAAGATCTTTACAAATCTTCTGAATTCTCGTTCCCCGAAGGTTTACCATACAAATCATTGGGAGAGATGCATGTAACATGCATTTTATTTTTTTATTTCAGCAGAAACAACTAATAGCATGCCTAAATTAACAAGCATTGCAAGTAAGTTCTAGTGGTGTGTGTAATAATTGTGCGCAGAAGCATCCAGTAAAATTTCTTTTAGTTTTATAATTTATAGCTCACCATTAAATTTATTTTATGTATATAAATTTTTCACATGTGTTTGAAATCAGATGGTCTATAACCAGCGGTTGTAGACAAATTGACTTGATTTTAGTCAGGTTTTTTTTATCTTTATTATATTTAAAAAGTGAATTGTGATTATCCTCGAAAAAGATCGGAAAGGAATGTTTGTTTTTGGACATACTAGTACATAATTTAACCAGTTTAAGTGTGTCACACACCATATTGTGAGTCTTTGTCTCAATAATCACTTATTGCTGTCAAGTTGGCTACTTTTGCTAATTTTTAGTATGGCGGAACGCAGCTTAGTGGTAAAGCGCTCGCCTAATGCGCGTTTAGTCTAGGATCGATCCCCATCGGTGGGCCCATCGGGCTATACAGTATACAAAATACAGCTAACATGTATAACAAGGTGACCACTGTATACGTTCCCCACTAAAACCAATAAATGTATTATGTATATTCATCTGCAAATCACTGGATTTTTTGGGCCACTTCGGGCGCATCCCCAATAAACTTCTCTTGGATGATTCACTGTAATACAATAAACTGAATTGAACTGAACTGCCTCCCAGTCACGCCTTCAGGCTGGGTTTTTTTTCACAACATCTTTTGTGTGTGCCTGTCGCCCCATATCACGACAGTGTGGGTGTCGCCTCCCATTGTGAATGCCCCACCCCCCGCCCAATATAAAGTACTGGCTACACAAATGCCCGCAATCGGCCCCAGTGTAATTGGTTAAGCCACCGGACTTGAGACATAGATAATGGGTTCGCATCCTGGTACCCGCTTTTACGACTACACCGACTTCTCTCGCACTAACCGCTAACCAGTGTCCCGGATAGACAGTGCAGATAGCTGAGGTGTGTACCCAGGAAAGTGTGCTAAACCCGTAAGTGGATGTAAGCACAAAAATAACTATAAACAAACAAACAAACAATGCCTACTTCATTGGGCCCCGATAAACAAATAGTTAAACAAATAATCAAACACTTTGGCCTTTATCCCCTCAACATTTGCAAAAAATATTGCAACTGAATAGGACATTAGATGTCGTCATTAGATAGTAGTAGTAGTAGTAGTAGTAGTAGTAGTAGTAGTTAAAATTTAAAATAAATATACTTATACATGTCAAAAAGAGATTCTGTTCACACATTTCTGACGTTAAACTATATTCAGAAGAATGTACGTAGTATCGTTTTGACGTCAATAAGCATATTAAAACGTTATTTAAGCATTCGTAACTTAACGGAAAATAACGAAATGTCATTAAAAAGCGCAGCTCCAGCTTCCCACCCCCTGGATTCGCGCCTGAAAAAGAATAAAAGTAACGCAGACCTCTACACACTAATAATACATTGTCCGTCACTGATGATCGCGTCTGGGTTTTTAAAGTTGTTTATGTGATAAATATTTTCATGTATATATATATATATGTTTTTTGTTGTTGTTTTTTTGCAGCCAACCAAGCTCCAGTGATTTCATCTTTGAACGTCAGAGCTTGCTCAATGGCCTCAACACTGCTGTGCACTTTATTGCGAATCAGCCGATAAATTTTAATATGGCGACGTTTGGGACTGTGTCCGAGTGTTATTTTAAGCAGCTACACAAATAATTACAATTTTTACCAGAGGAAAACATCAAAAGTACAAATACCGTGAAACCGACAGTATTATATACCATACCGGTATGAAAATAATGATGTTCCCGTCGTTATATTTTAGTATACATTTTGTACGTTATTCGAGAGTAAAAAACACAAAACAACAACAAACACCCCCATTAAAATTGCTTTATCTTGCTTTTAAGCTTAGAATATGACATATATTGACTGGGCTATAAAATCATTAATGGGAGCATAATGAACCCATTTATCTCTTAGGACTGTATTCCAAATATAATCACATGGGGACGTGGCTTGTGGTGGGTGGGTGCTGTGCAGTCGGCTTATAATTTAGAGTTTTGCTACTTCAAATACCAGAACGACAGAAACACAATGGATTTGCCAATATAAATTATTTAAGCAAAAGCTTGTAAGTAAACTATAAATCGACGGTTTAGAAAATTCTGTAATCGTCAAAACTATTATGACACCGCTTAATTGACTTTGAATCCCGGTAGCATGCGTAGTTTGCTATATGTTTATGCATGGTCGAGGGAAATGGAAAACTATATATGCAGTACAGTCATGCATGTACGCTGTAAATTTTTAGATATATTCATAACATCGACGATCGAACGTTAAGTGGATTCAAATAATTATAATGATGTATGTATTAGTATTTAATAATATAAAAACTATTTTTCTGCAAATACACATTCATGCTATTTTTTTCTTTATAATTAAAAAAAAAAAAAAAGATTTTTTTAGTATTTTATTTAATGTAATCAAGTCTAGAACCACAATCTAATGAAATGCTCAAGTTATAAAGCTCATGCCTTTTGTTGTTTTACTTTGTTGCTATTTTATACATACTAGTGCTAAAATATTCTGGTAATTGCCAGTGGATTTGGAGAGATGGGTTTATTTTCCGTGTTTAATATGGTTTCGTTTATGCTAACATTGGAGTAAATAAAGCTGATTTAAAACAAATTATGATTATTTATTTATTTATTCACTGTGTGTATCTTTGTTATTAATATATACACTCACGCCCGAGAGAGAGAGAGAGAGATGTTTGTTATTCACATATGCACTCCCGCAAATGAGGGGGGTGGGGGTAGAGAGAGGAAGGGAGGATTATTCTACATTAACTTTGCATTTCTGGCAATGAACAATAACTGATGACACAAACAGATCGGAAACAAAACCACAAAAAAAGACCAATGTTTTATTTAACGACGCACTCAACACATTTTATTTACGGTTATATGACCTCAGGCATATGGTTAAGAATCACACAGATTTTGAGAGGAAACCCGCTGTCGCCACTACATGGGCTACTCTTTCCGATTAACAGCAAGGGATCTTTTATTTGCGCTTCCCACAGGCACCTCAAGTGAGCACTCAACCGACTAAGCTAAATCTCACCCCCATAACTGGATATAGACCCAAGCACCAAAAATATAATTCAAATTAATGAAATGATATTGAAAGATTGTGAACGAAAACAACTGCCCCTACTAAAGTAGAATTGTTCACATATTTTAATTAAGTTAATTATTATATAGATGAATGTTTTAAAACTAATGTAATATTGATGATGTAACTGCATTAGTACTTCTCTACACAGCGGGTCACGGTGATATTGTTGAGTACATTAAATGTATAGTTATAGTTCTTATTATGTTGCTTTATTTAGATTAATTATCGTCAGTGGCAAGAATGGCAGAATGGTATTTTAGCTACTATATATGTAATTAATGAAGAGTTGGCTAATGTTGAAAATTACTGACCTATAGGCCTAAATGTTATGGTATTTCGGTAAGCTGTTTGCACTTCTAGACGCAATTTTATGAATATCTTAATTTTAATAAATCATATTAAAAGCTTTTAAGAAAGGTGGTAATTTTTCTGTCTGAGAAGTTATATCGATAAATATGTCACTTTTTTCGTATGCATGCATATATCAAGACATTATTTTATTTTGACAATTTTTCATTGTAAAAAATGAATGAATATGATTTTAAAATCCTTTAAAAAAACATATATTCAAAAGTCATATTGCACAACAACCCTTAAAACACAAATGTTAGTCTACACACGCGCGCGCACATGCACGCGCACACAATAACAATAACAACACAAATCACTAATATAATACCCTTTGATACATTAATATGTAATGCGACAGTAACAGATTTTTTTTATATATATATATATATATATCCGTTGGCATCTGTCCTAGCCAAACAATCTAGGAAGCGGGGCAACGCGTTTATATGGTTATCAGTCTGGTTTGAGCAACGTTATAGATTACATCAACAACTGATACGCATGGCTGCAAACTTCCAGCGTGAATTGTGTGTTATTAGATCAGCTATGTGAAAAATGACGGGCATGATTTATCGTAGTAGTACGGAACGAGGTACCATAAAATGTGAGTATTCATGCAGTGGAGGAAAGTAAAAAGGACAAAAAGAAAATGGCTGCGTTAATGTTCAATGTTTGGAAACAGGTGATATATTAAATTATGAATTTAAATTAGAATATGTATTGTAAGTTCTCCATAACAGTAAGTACCACGGACTTATAATATTGGTAAAATTTCCGCTCGCACCCCTCCCAAGTTTAAAATTAAAGGTACATTCTCAAACGTAAAAGTGTCACGTATTTTCAGTAGACTTGACCCATCAAGTCCCTTGGCTTGAGGTTCCAATGGACCAAATCAATTTCTATTGTCAATAATGATAATGTTTACTAATAAAACTGATAATATTACGGTAACTAGGTAAAACCTAAAAGCCAGCGTGGAAAGACTTCCGAACATTCCAGGATGCTAATACTAACCCTAACCCAAGCCTGAATAAAATTAAAAATATACTGAATGCTGGAACGATCAAAAGTTTTAAGACAGAACAGGTAGCCTACATGTATATCGTGAAAAACCGTGAACCGGGCTACCCCATAAATAGTGATTATTATACGAGCTTGTGTGTCATACTGATTTAACGAAAAGTGTCAGGATTTTTACATGAATCCTAACACGACTTTCGTAAAATCAGTACGATGCATACATGAGTGTAATAATTTCTTTATTATCCACATTATTCCAAATATTATTTTCATGAATAACAAGCTAGGACCATGTCAAAATGTTTCAAACGTAACTTAAAAAACAAGACCACAAAACAACATCATTTTCTGAAATGACGTCATTTTGATAAGTGTTTACACTTGAGAAGCCGCATTAAGTTATGACATTGCTTCACAAAATTGTCATTCGCTGTGCATGTGAAATCATTATGACACTTAGCTCATAATGGTTATATTTCCTTGAATATCTTGAACTATGTGGATAATAAACCGGTCTATTTACGTTTGACTTGTTTTTAAGGAATCTGCATACGATTGAACTCTGGCATTAAAATACTTTTTGTTGAATTAAGAAACCTTCCCAAAAACAAAGTGCACAAATGAGGAAAAGACAAGTAGACATTCAAAATATTTTTATACATATTAAAATTTATATACGACCACCATTTTGCAGTGTGCACACTGTATTAAATGGTATGTGATATTAAACAAACCTAAATAAACAACAGTTTTACATCACTGTCATTGTCAAAGTCTCATCTGCTTCGTAGATTAATTGCATACGAGTTTTGGTGATGTCACGTGACACACATCACTCTTGAAAAACAATAGACCGGTTTATGGGAGTAGCTGAAGAATGTCAACATTAGACTACGACAGGCATTTAATCTTTTCACAACAGATAATAGCATGGATATTAACATTTGTTGGTTGATTTTGACAATAAAGTAAACAAGGTAAAACATTATTTCATCAAATCGATCGTACATTACAATGGACCTGTGCAGAAACCATTTCCTGTTAATAGGCTGGTTCACAGTTACTCAAGGATATATAAAATTAATCAATTAAAGAACAGAATAGCAATGACTCTCGCTCTGCCAATACAAAATCCTGACACTCGTTTTGTGACACAGAAGCTCGTATAATAATCTGTGTATTTTCTTTTACCACTTAGAACTGCAGGACTCGAACTTAACGACGGCACTGATGGCAATTGCCATTGTTGAGATATAAATTGACATAGGTAGAGATCATCACCGCCGTCAGTAAAGCTCCTCAACAATGACAAATGTGTACACTTAGTGTACACATTATCTGCCAGTATCTAACATTTGTACATTTGAAATATGTCTAAATACAGCAAAATAACTTTTCAGTCATATTTATTTGCTGCAAATGTCAAAAACAAAAAACATTTCGTAAACAGACTCAAAATTGCCATAGTTGGGCCATTTCACCCATGGCAGTTCTTTATGTACAAAATTGCCATGGGAGACAAATTCTTAAGTTTGAGCCCTGGAACTTGTACTAATGGATCAAGAACACTTTAACAAAACTAAACAATACATGTATTTTAGAAATAAATTGGAATAAAAGAGTAGTCGATTTTGTCCATTTGTCCTTATAGTGTGACCTAGTAATAATTTCTAACATAATACAGGACTATACAAGTGCACACATATGGTTAAAATATAGTCTTTTTTTTATGTTTTTTCGGTTAATTTTATTGGCCACTAAACATAAAATATTTTGGTGTACTACACATTTGAAACTGTTTACTATGTCAGACCTTGATACAGGAAGACAATACTTAAGTAAATAGACCTGAACATTCAAGTTTGTCAGATTTTAAAAAATTTGATGGCATTTTTTAGACATGGAAATTTGGGATTAGTGAATACTGGTCAATATTCTGTTGAAATTTGAATATTCATAAAAATAACAATAAATAAATAAATAAATAAAATTTAAAATAACTTCTTTTCTCTCTATTTTTTCTTCTTGTCAGATTGTGTTACAAGTTCCTGGCAGACTTGCAAGTGCTCATCAGAATAAATTATTACCATCAGTATGCGAGGCTTGTAAAAAACACAGGTAGCATTTTCTGACTGATCATTCTTTGTAATGTATATACAATTTAGTATTATCTCCGATCCAGTCAATTAAACCAGGATTTTTGTTTGTTTGTAGAAAGTACCTACATTCAATCAACCTACATGCATGTAATTATGTTTTGCTTGTATTTAACCCAAATAGCCAGTGAACAATACATACCACAGCCTTTGATATACCATTTATCAGGGTTTGAAACATGCTAAAAAATATAGTGGACCAAAAAAGAATAATGCATGTTAGCAAATTATGGTAAGTGAATCACGAATATGATTTTAATGTGGAATATTAATATCAATAGTGGCTCATGTGTTGTATCTCTAAAGAAGATAATATTATTTGGGCGACTAATGCCATTATTTTTTAATATTTAAGTCACCCAAACAGGAGAATGGTCACATTTGGCGACCTGGCCACAGGCCGTTTCGAGCCCTGCTTTATGGTGCACTAGTTTGGACAGCAAAAACACCAATCAGATGAACACTCCCCCAATTGAGCTAGGTCCCACCACTTTTTGACTAGCTTCATAGATTAAACTATATTCAAAAAGGTCTGCCTGTCCTAGTTAACACTTATTTTGGTGCTTTAATTTGCACTTGAATTTACAAGTATATTAAATGCTTAGATTTTTTAAATCATATTAGACTAACTTCAGACTTCAGGTGTTGTTTCAACAATTAGAGTAATATTTAAAATGATAATGTTTTTCTTGATAGGTAATATTTTCACCTGTAATTTTTTTATTTTATTAACTATGTTTTTGTCCTTTTCCCCCCAGGAGGTACATTAGCAAATCAGCAAGCTTGAATGGTGTTTTTGAACCTACAGATGTTGTAAGTATAAATATTATATATTTACCAAAGTGTCTCAGACTTTGAAATTCAGACCATCTTGTGATACCATTTATGGTGCACTGGTTGAACAAGAGGTCCAGTCAGGCCCGTACGCAGAAATTTATATGGGGGGGTGCGTAATCGATGACCCAAAGGGCCAGAGTTACTAGGGGGGTCCGGGGGCATGCCCCGCCCCCCCCCCCCCCCCCCCCCCTGAAATTTTTTAAAATCTAGAATGCAGGAGATGCATTTTCCTGCATTCTGGGAAGTAAAATCGTTGGACTATTTTTTTTTTTTTTACACATCCACGGATGGACCTAGGCAGACTATGGTGGGTGCATATGCACCCCTCGCACCCCGCCTGCGTACGGGCCTGCCAGTGAATCCTTTGACCAATTATACCGTAAAGGGAGAGTAAACTCGAACAAGAGCCTTATGTGTTGGAAAGATGCATACCCAGACCACCAACACATACTGACACTTTAACAAATGAAAAGCGCGTAATTTTAGAGTTTATAAAAAAACATGATTATTCCTGCTAACTGGGGGCAGCCATTTTGTTTCGTTTTTGTGACGTCTGGTGGTATAGCTTGGGGCGAAGTGATGTCAGCTTCGTCCATCTCCTCTATGCACAGTGTAAACAAATACTCTAATTTACGACAAGGCGCTTCGCTTTCATCAACCTGACTTGTAAAACAACATAAATGACTTGATAGTATAATAAACTATTTAACTAAATATATTTCAATTTGCATTAATAGAACGAAATGGAGTTATAGTATTTTTCTTTTCTTAAAAATCCAAAGAAAAAATGCATATTAATAGGTCTGTTGGTATGCTAGGTTCGAGCAAAAACGACCACTCATGATGCCCAAGTGATAATTTTCTTTTCTTTGGGACTACGCAATTAGTCAGTTTTGTGAGTTTAGATGGGAAAGTCTACTTAATCAAGGGTTTTACAGAATTACTTACAGTATTAAAGCAGGACGGCTGATAATGTCCATTATGATTAGAGGGGAGTCCATGCGGTTATCACACAATACCCTGTGATCTTAATAAAAAGAGGCACGTCTAGACATAGTGTCTAGGGACCATCAAAATATATACCTGCCAATCAGGAACCACAGGTACAGGCCACGGAAAGAAAAGACCAGTTAACTAAGAAAACACTCCGATTATTATTTCAGTATGTGGGTTAATTTATGTACAAAACATAATACAGTTATTCCAGCACTGACAATGGTGGTTTATTTTGTATTAAAAATAATATATAATTGTTGCTGGCTTACTGGGATGGCTATTATTACAGAATATTGCGATGCATCCGAAAAAATCAGGTATGTTTTGTTTCTTCACTTCGAAGACTAATTCCTGACGTGACAATGTTAGGTATTACATAACCACCAACTCGCCAGAGGGTGTATTCACTGAGATGGTACAAAATGGCTGCGCCCGTTATATATAATAGCCGTCACATTTAACCGTTTTATTAATTAACTATATGATTATACTTGTTGATGTTAAGCAGTAATGTGCATTATATATCGTTGAATATGCATACCAGGTCAAATGTCTTAATTGTCCCATCCTTTAAGCGCTTCATCACTGGGCTATGTCCAGTCCGATCTTGTGGATTGAGTCATCAAATCATTTTATTTTTAAAGGTAGAATGGACTACTCAGCAAAAGTTCTTTTCATACTGTCTTAAAATATTACTTTTATATTGTTGAGGTCAAATGATGAATATGTGCACCACAAATTACACAAAGAACTAATGATTTGTGGTTTTAGTTCTTGAATGGAAACAAATTGTGGCAACATCTTTAAAGAATATGTATATTTTGTAATATGGAATTTGTGTGCAATTTAATTAAACAGTCAGAAGAACAAAGTATTTATGTCTCACAAACATTTATTATTGTGAAAAGTAGCAGCTTGCAGTTTGCTATAACAAAAAGAAAACCAATTTAATTTCTCTTGTACTTTACTAAAAAAAAAAAGACCTCAACAAGTTAAAAAGAATAAGATAGGTTCCACCACCAAAATCTACATGTTGGCCCTATGACCCATACGAATGTTTGGGGTTTTTTTTACTGTTAGAATACATGTACATGTGATATATTCAATGTAACATGGCATACATGACATAAACATTTGTGTAGCAATGCCTCTCATATTTTTGTTTTTAGAATACTGGTCCAGAAATTCCTGAATACGATGTGCTAGATGTGAAAATGACTGGTTATGACTTCGTACCTCTGGAAAACTTTGCCAAATATATTCACAGTCTAGCAGATGGTCTTGGACTTGATACTGAAAGGTAACTGGAAATATTTTATATCATCATTGTTTTGCCTTGTACCTCTTAGATAATGAAACTAGTTTATATTTGCATATTTTATGAATGTTCATCTCAATGTATGTTTAAACAATTTAAAAGTTATTTCAAAAATGTTTTTAAAGAACTACATGTAGATTAGTAATGAATGTTATATCACAAATTATTTTTTATTCCCTGAATCCATTTATGGTACTGCAGGTCTCTAACAATTGCGAGAGCGTTAGTTTCATTCGTGCATCGCTCGCGTAAGTATAGTTTGCGTAACCCATTTTTCATTCGCACATTGAATTTATGACATCATTTACATGGTGATGATGGGTTACATAAAAACTAAATGGGTTATCTGAATTTGTTTTTGCGTAACCCACATAAATGGTTTTACACAAATGTTCAATTCTCAGTGGCCTATAGTAAGCCAGACGTTTAATTCTGCTGACTTCTTGTTAATATTTTACAGTAACATTCATTGCATCATTCAGGGCTTCTAGAATTTTGATAAAATCCACCAACTATGGGATCAGTGATTTTAAAAATTTACTAGCCACGATTAAAAATTCACTAGCCCTACATTACTTTTAAGGTAATACAAATTTATTAAATAATAGTAATAATTGGATATGTCACCTTAAAAACACTACCATTAAGGGCTGGGAGTTGGGCAGGATATTCATATTTACAAAATAGACTTAACTGCAACATTTGACCAAAATATTTCTCTAGCCGCCGGGCATGGCAACAGTAGTTATTTACTAGCCCAACATTAAATATCACTAGCCATGGGAGTGGCGCTACCATAATCTAGAAGCCCTGTATCATTGTAACAGGAGCTCAGTGATAGAGCACTCACCAACCTGTGCACCAGTCATTGAACATTCTTCCTTAATAGGTGCATTACTTTATTTTTATATCAACTGTATAAATTAAGTGGGTTTTTTGTGTTTTCAATTTACAGCTGGCCTATCCCAAGTGCAGACAGCCAAATAAAGGTTTTCAAGAAAAATACCACAGTTGTACAGTCAACTTTTGATTTAAAAAAGTTTGGAAGAGTAGTACAGGTAGGAATGGGTTGATTTTTTTTATCTATAGTTCATAGGGATTGAATACAGCTCAGTCAGTAGAGTGCTAGCCTGATGTGCTTTGGTTGTAGTATCAAACCTGTTGGTAGACCAATTGGAGTTTCTTTCTCTGTCCCAACCAGTGCCCAATGGGATATGCTGTCCTGTCTGTGTGAAATATGTTTGCTAAAGTTGTAGTTGAGAATGATTGTCAGGCACTTGTCGTATTATTGTACGAGACGGCCCCTGGAAGACGGAATGGCTGAGTGGGCGATCATGTGATGCAATGTCAGGATATAGGTCGGTGAACTTAGAATTCTGCTGTCCGGAGTTTGCCAAAGCTTAGCTGAATGTGGGTGCTGTCGGGATTCGTTCTGTAGTGTGTATATTAGTGATTAATATCTGAATTCTTTTTAATCGAGGAACTCGAAAATGTAAATGTATTTGACGTCAAACATAGGATTGTTGTGGTATTAGAGCGGAAATCTTTGACTACTTTTTGGTGGTCGGCGATTGCCAAAAAATTACATAGCTTGGTCCAAATGTCCATCTAGCTGTCTTACAGTTAGAGTACTCGGGCTAGATATACACATACTGTGTAGGTTTAAACAAGGTACTGGCAATAAGTTGCAAAGCACCTGTCAGAATAGACATTTATCTCTAGTACATGTATTTGCAATAAAAAAAATGTTTTAAAAAAACATTTTAAAATTATGTTTTTGTATTTTCAGCTTCAGAATGTTCCATCCACTGTGCTACCTATATTTATACAAATAGCAAGATCACATCTCCCAGAGGGAATTGATATTACAATTCAGAAAGTAAGTTCATTGTCTTTTAGCTGTGGCCATACATTTAGGTAGATTTTTACTTATTTACTAAATATTTTTCTTTTAACATTTCAATAGTGTTACATATATAAATGTAATGAATTCACATCTAACACTTAATGATTTATGATAGCCAGATATATCAGTGTGATGGCCTCTTAAAACTGGTTCTTTAGACATGATGAAGCATGCTATATGATTTAGAGAATAGTGGGATAGTCGGTTGCAGTGTCTGTATGTGCATAATATCAGGTAAACTGACATGTAAAGGACCACTATTGTAATGTTGCACCTTAGGAAATAGTTCCATATGTTATGTCATTCAAAATAAACCAAAATTAAAACAAAAGCTCGAACTTAACGATGGCACCAGTGGCAATTGCCGTCGTTGAGATATAAATTGTTGTGGGTCAGGATAAAAATTACTGCCATTGGTAAAACCCATCAACAACAGCAAAATTAATTTATCTGGTGTACATTATCTGCCAGTATTTAACATTAGTTCATTTGAAATATGTCTACATACAACAGAATAACCTTTCAGTCATATTTATTTGCTGCAAAAGTTACTTTAAAAAAAATGGCCATTGGCAGGCTCACAATTGCCACCAATGGTCAGTTTTACCCACAGAAATTAACCAAAAAAAATGCTGTGGGTGACAGATTCTTATGTTCAAGCCCTCATAACCAAATCGGAAATAAGACGTGTTTAAAATTGCTGTGAAATATCTACATTGCCATGTTTAGTTTGTTTACAACAATGATGTAATTAGTAGTTGTAAGCAAGAATGGGAAAGTCCCACCGTAGAAGTAGATGAAGTCAAAGTATCAACCACAAAGCATAAAAATGATCGTGCAGTTACCATGACACACGTGTCATACTGGTTATATGTCTTGAGCTGTGGATAATAAATTTATATTTGGTGTGAAATTTAAATGACTAGTTCACATTAAATTAAAATGCAGATAAATGAAATGTTTCTTGTTCATTAGTCTGTTTTTTTTACACAGTTTGTTCTTCCTTTCCAGACAAGTGAGGAAGAAGAAGAAGATCGTTACATCCCAGACAAAGAGCTTGAAGGTCTCCAGGCTGAAATAGATGCTATAAATGCTGCGAGGGAAGAGAGGCGCAAATAAAATCTTGTACTTTGTTTTAACATTTGGTGAAAAGTTGATGAGCTCAACAGAATAGTAAACATGAGTTCTCGTCTTAATTGGACATGGTGTTGAGTGCCTCATTAAATAAAACATTTCCTTCCTTCCTTTATTGGACATGGATTCAAACCAGATATTGCATTATTATTACTAAGCAAGCAAGCTATCATGGTCGTGTGTGTTATTGAGGAACAATTCTGTGTTTTTCAACTACTTCAGAATATGGTCTGTCAGGAACAGTTGTTGATCAAACTTGGATAAACTTTGATAGAAGTAGATTAACCTGAAAAAAACTAAATAAAATGTGGAGTTTTTTTTGTTTTGTGAAAATTTAATATTAATAAATTAATGTACGTTGTCAGAGTTGGTTTTCTAACCTACTGAATATGCCCATATATAGCAGGTGAGACAACGTCCTGGGGTACAAAAGCTTCTGTTTATAAACAGAATAAGAATATACCAGGCCTGGTGCTTATAAAACTT
Organism: Gigantopelta aegis; assembly: GCF_016097555.1. Classification (NCBI taxonomy): domain Eukaryota; kingdom Metazoa; phylum Mollusca; class Gastropoda; order Neomphalida; family Peltospiridae; genus Gigantopelta; species Gigantopelta aegis. The sequence continues at coordinate 34,867,980 of NC_054702.1, forward strand.
TTAGAGTCTAGTCTCAAGACTCTTAATAAAGTCTGAGACAGTAATGTCATAATGCCATACAAATTGTATGCGTGTGATGTCATTGGAGATTGCCTCGACTCCTAAATGTTTTATAAGCACGGGCCATGGCGAAGAGATATATATAGCCAAAGCTAGTAAGTGTCAACCTGAAGTTCCATACAATGTTCATTTCAGAAGACTACCTTTAAAAAAATACAAATAACGATATGACCTTCAGCTAACATAAATTTATAACTTTTGTTAAAATGTTCCAAAGTAAAGAATCATGTCTGTTGTGGCAGATATAATTTTCTGGATGCATTTCAGCAGGCCAGTATACCTATAAATGATTTATTAATAGATTACCAACCCACCCCTGTAAAATTTGAAAGGCATATTGTTGACGCCTATTCCCAAGCCATATAACGAGTTTGGTGAATATTCATCAGGGGCGTTGGCAGCGGTATGGCCATGGCCATTTTTTCTCTTCTGGCACTCCCATATAATATATCTTGTTGTTTTCATGGCCGTACCAACTTTTAATTGCTGACGACGCTCCTGGTCTCTTTCAGTTACTGCACTGGTAACAAAGAAAGGAAGGAGAAACTTCCATAGCTCTATATGTTTGAATATTATTCAAACAGATCTGTTAACTGACGTGTTTGTCGTAAGACTCGCATTTTAGTGTTCAAAATTACGCTCACACGTTGAAGAAGTCTTTCTCGCATCCTTGAAAATCGCACGCACACATACAAATGACTGATAATTAGCGCCAACTTAATTATCTGTGCTGGTATGGTTACAGCAGATGAAAGCATTTTGATAATGACTTATCAGACATACCACAGCCTTTGACCAGTTGCTGAAACCCCCCAAAAATTGGATCCTCCCATATGGTTCAACTCTGCGACGCAAGCACTCAACCGACTACGCTAAATCCCGCCCAAAATGATGGAGATATTCGGGCAAAATGAACTAACCTGAGACCTTTTTTCCATGTATTTCTATCATGGATCAAACAATTATTCGTTTGCGACACTCGCAGTATCAAACGTTATTGCAGAAATGACTCCGAATTAAACTGCAAATTGAACCAATCTTCACTTAGTCAAATAATTGCCCTGTGGTGATGATCATGATAACCATATGTACATATATAAGCAATATAATCAGCACTGTTTCTGCATTCGATGTGTCTATGACTGCATTTTCACACTCCTATACAAAGTAGACCGTATTTCTACAACTGCATCGCTGTCTGAAACATTCTTTGGTGCATTAACATGATATTATTTTAGAACACGTTTGTCAGATGGGTGGAAAAGACATCAACTTTAGTACAAGATACCCTCCAACAAATGTTCATCCCATATCTGTTTCTCTGACAAGTTGTGGACTAGCGCAGTCTGCTTCACTCCAGACCATAGCCTGATAATAAGCACATTTGGACTGAATCTGAAATTGGTGGTAATGTTTCTTGGGACTGAGACAAATAGAACATGAGCATCGTTGTATATATACATATATATGTATGTGTGTATGTATTGGGGAGATTGCAGGTTGTTGCACAACCTGCAGATGAACTTCTCTGTACACTTCACAATTTCATGATCATGATTCCCAAATGTTGCAGTAAATCACGGTAAACTTCAAACACTTACTATACCGTTTTTTTGCCATGGCCTAGAAGTTGCGATACACTGTCACATCCCATAATTACATAGAATGATTGTAATGTTTTTATGGTAATAGCTGATGACACTAAAGTTTGTTTTGTTTAACAACACCACTAGAGCATACAAGTGTATTTTGTTTTAATAATAGGCTGTTGGATGTGAGTGTTCAACATTTGGTAATTCTGACAGCGTTAAAGAGGAAATTCACATTTTTCCATTAGTAGCAAATTATATTTTATATGCACCATCCCACAGACAGGATAGCATGGCCTTTCATATACCCAGTCGTGGTACACTGGCTGGAAGGAGAAATAGCCCTATGGGCCTACTGTCGGGGTCGACCCTAGCATTCTTTACCATTAGGGTACGTCCCACCCATGAAGTTCACTGATTGGAACGTATTTCGGCTTTTATGATGTTCCTGCTTTTATCCAAGGTGTGGTGCAGTGCATTTTACTCAAAAAGCTAAGCTGAGTATATTTGTGTCAAAACAGACACCACAACTGTGTTGACATCAGTATGAATACAATCCAGCACTAATCTACTTCCTCATAACTGACTTCAAGTAGTGATGTATCAATCTCTGGATCAGATGAATTCATTGCTGTGACTTCCTTAAATCCTCCAGATACTACAACTGTTTTGATCTCATGCACATGGGTTAGGTAATCTCTCTGGTAGGTCTTGCTTGTTATCTTCCAATGACAGAAAGTAGTTTTTTTCAAATGCTTTGGAGTGAATCATGTCAAAAGTCATGTGTTCGTTTGTATCTGATGCCAAACTTTGATGGAATATCCCTGATACCTATCAAAACTCATACCAATTCTGCTGAAACATTCAACAAAGCATAACACTGACTTCACAACATATAGATCTGCAAGAACATATTTATTGCCCTGTGTGCAATTTTCCATTCAAATTTATAGCACCATGGAGACGACCTTAGAGCAGAATAAGCATTTACTTGAACTAGTTAACAAAGTAAACTAAATGACCATGGAATGGGAAAAGGGGGGGGGGGGGGAACTTTCACGTTTTTCCTGTTGTGCTCAGAATGCTGGAAATGCTGTATATGAACACCTGAAATTCAAATATTTCTCAGGGCAGCATGCTCCGAACCACCTGTAGCCTAATAAGTCTGGACTCTTACTTTTCCATCACTTGAGCCATCGCACTGACACCCCCACCCCCTTCCACCACACACACCATCCAGTTTTAAATACACTCAGCAGGCCATGGATATTTGCTAACAAAGCACTTCTGTTATTTAATTTAGATGATACGGCATGTGTAGTAATGTTTTGAAGGACTGATAAATTATGATACAAATATAAAACATATTTTAGAAAAGAAATTGTTGGGGGTGAGGACAGACCAAACAACAAACTGGACAAAATATGTTTATATTCAGTAGCTCTAAATAATTCAGCTAATTTTAAACAACTTGCAAACTGTTTGCTTCTATCATTCCATCCTTAAAGTTACTTAGGCCTAAAGTAAAAACCGTCGAATGTTGTACAAATTAAGCCCCCTTTTTTTTATCTTCATATTTTAGGATTATAACTCAATTTAGAGTAAGGAAAATATGTTTAATGAATTTAGCTTCAAATTACGGGTAAAACTGTGTTTCCTCCATGTGTACCATGGTTATATAACAGGTCCATCAATAACCATGTACACAGAATGTTCAGCTGCCATTTTATTCTTTGGACTTGGGGGACCAGATTTGGGTGAGGAACAAAGACCAGAACACAAGAAATACATTTATTAAATTTGGTGACTCTAAAACATGTTTAAATAGTTATTGTCCAACCTTTAGGTAACTTACAAAATGTTCTTTATTAGTTATAGTGTAAAAACTGCATTTAAAATATCCTGCATGGCGGCCATTTTGTTTTGAATTTTGGGGGCTTAAAAACTAAAAAATCGAGATGGGCAAACAATATATACTGTATTTGAAATCAGCACCCATAAAATATGGTACCGGTAACAAAAATGTCTTTGCTTACGTTTAACACAAAATGCCTATAACACTTTTCACAGCACATTTTGAGAAATTTGGACTAGACTAACTAGTACGAAACGCAAAGTAAAGGTGACGTTAAACAACGACCATGACCGATATCTCACGCTGAGAAAGTAACCACGTGACTATGACGTAATTTGATCACTTTGGTTTGAGAATCGGAATTCAGTGCTTGAAATTGTATGTCGGTGACACGCACACATACTTTTATTACACTATATTACACAGATAAAATAAGCAACTGAAACGTAAGGAAGAGCTGCAAGGATGTTTTATTTCTAGAATTTTGAGTTCGTCTCCTTTTTAGCAAAAATGGTAAGATATTTGGGGTTAAAACACTTTATTGCACTTTGCAGGTCCATAGCCATAAGAACCACTTGTTATGGTTATGGCTAAGAGCTTAGTATTTTCTTATTTTCAAAAAGTTGAAGTTATTGGGGTAAAAAAGCAATATAAAAACAAACAGAAAACACCCGAAACAAACGAAACAAAGTTGGGGAAAAAAAAAAAAAAATTAAACCACCACCTACCTAAAGTTCGAACCAAAATGTTAACAACTACGAAAAATTGCTCTCCTACCTTTATTTTTCGTTAGATTTTACCCACATTTTGTCCAGACAGAAATCTTGAAAAAACCATTACAATGACACAGATTCCACATACTAGATGATAACCATGTCACCTATATCGACTTCGCTGAGATCGCATAGGGCAAAAAGCATGTAATTTTGTGCCAGCTGCCATTTTGACTTTTTATGGAATATTCTCCAAAAGGGGTGAAAGGATATGACTTAATCTAACAAAGTCATAACATGTTATGATATAAAAGCAAACATGATGACGTCATATTAATTTTATTATTATTTTTACTTTTTTTTAATGATAATACTAGAGATCATTGATTTTATATTAATTATGTCACATACTTTGGAGGCTTTCACCCCACTTGAAGAGTATTCCATAAAAAAATATAAAAAAATGGCAGACAGCAGAAAACTGCATGTATTTTGCCTTGTGCTATCTCAGCGAAGTCGATACTGGCGATATCGTTAGTCTCATATGTGGAATCTGTCACTGTAATGGTTTTTTCACAATTTGTGTCTGGACAAAATTTGGGGGAAATGTAATGGTAATTACAAGTAGGAGAGTAATTTATTGTAGTTGTTAACAATTTGGTTCAGACTTTTTTCTCTTTTTTTTTCAGATACAGGCCTCAATATATCTGCAAGTGGCTTTTTTTTTCAATATGCCCCCAGACCCCCCCTAAGCAACAGCCTAAACAACACCCCTCTCAAAATCCTGGCTATGGACCTGATCCTATACAAATGAGTTGATACGTTTCAATATGATCTTAAAATAATAAATTGCTGAGATGGAGAGTTAATTCTACCGGCCTGAGTAGTTTCGTGGTTAAGCTAACAGACATATGGCTGGTAGGTACAGGGTTCGTCGTCTGGTACCGGTTCTCACCCAAAGCGAGTTTTAACGACTCAATGGGTAGGTGTAAGACATCTTCTCTCTCACTAATGCGGCCATTGGAACTGATTGAACGCTGGAGCGCTTCTCGTTTCGACAGCTTGCACCACCAGGTTGGATTCTTTTTTAGCAAGATTCCTTGCCTCCATGTCATTTCTCCGGCTGAGTATATCGACTCGTTTTTTTGTTACTCGTATGACGGCCATTCTGCAGAACGCCACGGTTGTTTGCGTTTAGTCTCTACATGTCCGAGCCTGTTCTAGCAGCACTGGAAGATTGACCGCCCCACTCTAAGAAGAAATAGGAAGCGGGGTCGGCTCCTACTACTCTTTTCTAGACCTTACTTTGCTTTATAATGATACCATCTCGTATCCTTCGGAGTCGGGCCCGTCCACACCACTATACCAACCCATGACGACTGGACTATTCCCTAGTCTGATACTGTCTCTCGTTCAGACGGATCCGGCTTCTCAAGATCTGTATTTCAGCACAGCACTATACCTTCATCCTCTAATGACTGTCAATCTAGGGGTTTTCTTGACGGGATGCAACCCATCTCGTCCCTATAAGCTGTGCACCCAAACAGCCTTAACGAGGCCACTCACGTGGACATATCGATCGGACTTTAAACTTTTAGATCTGCGTTCAAAATTTTATGTCGAAATTACTTCTTTTTTTAAAAATATTATTAAATAGTCCGATCCTCTCTTCTTTCTTTCATTTAATTTTGGACTATCCTTCTAAAATGCTCCAAATTGTATAAATATTCCGCCGTGCAGTCAATTCTTTTTATTTTAACTTTTTATTTTATTTTAATTCTGCCCATTTTCAACTCTCTCTCCCCCTCCCCCCCTCCCCCCACCATCCTGAGTCAGGCCACCGATCTTATCGGAGGTTGAACTCGGGATGGGCGTGTTCGAAACCCTAGTGGTATATGGGCACGTTAAACTAGTTATCATAATCATCTCTCACTAACAACTAACAATACCCATTGTCCTGGACATACAGCCCAGATAGCTGAGGTGTGTGCCCATGACAGTGCAGGTGAATATAAGCATGAAAATAAGTTGAAATGAAATGAGTTAATTCTGCATGAACTAATGTAGCTTCAACTTGCCATCCTTAGTTACCTGGCACTGCACCCTCAGAACTTGATCACTTTCCTGAACTGAACATTTGATTCCAACAGTGATCTCCTATATAACTGGCTGTGGACTTTTAAATGCTCTTTGTATATATCTAAAATACTTAATGCAAGAGGTGCATTTTTCTAGATTGGGATAACCACAATAATTTTGAGTATGTTACATGTATTAATTTTGTTACAAAGAAAACAAAATAACAATAACCATCCGAATGCATTACATTTCTATGTTAATACCTTGGATGAAAGCAGAAAATATTTGTGAGCATGAAAATGGATGTTAATTGGTCTCATGATGTTCTTTAACAAAAATATGTTTATTGACTAAAATATGGAGATTTATTATTGTTAAATTTCAGTTGCAAAAAACCCAACTGTTTTATACTCTATAGTGTAGCAGTACATATGCATGGGCCTTGTGTTGGGTAGGTAAAAATATCAGTTGCCCCTACCCTGAATTTGATCCAGTAAAAGGCAAACATGGCGAACAAAGTGGGTCAAACTAGATATATCAAGGAAAGCAAAGGAAGTTAATATTTGACCACACTTTAATATATTTCAAAATATATTATTTTTGTATCTAGCTTATTATAGACCCTTACATTGACAACACTAGGTTTAGAAACATGTGCCACTAAAGTATGTTTGTATCAAAAGTGAACTGATGAATTGACATTTAACTTCAAACTAAATAAAGCTAAAATTTGTATAAAAACAAACTTTAAACCCTTATCAGCTCATAATTTTTTTTTACAAACATTTAGTGCAAAATTTGTCAATAAATTGCCATCAATTGTATGGATTAAATAATATTGGAACAGCTAATCGCTATAGAAAGTATTCAAAAAACATGAAGCATATTTTATTGTTACTTAGAGAAAAAGTCGAATTACACTTATTCTATTATATTCTCCTTTGATTAATTGTAATAATGCTATGTTTATATTGTTATTCTTAGTTTACACCTTTCATTCGTCTTTCAACGTGTTATTTGTAATTACAATTGATGAGCAGTTACTGCTCAAAGTTTGAATAAAGAATTGAATTAATGTACAGACAGATATGTACACATGAAGTGCACAAAAAAACAGGCAATTACTTTACCTTGACTTCGTATCAGAATGGTGATTTCACCTACTAGTATTCAATCTAATGGTAATTTGTTAAGAAATTATCTACATGTTGATTTTGGGTTTTTTCGTTAAAAAAAAAAGTTATAAGAACTAGTATTTATTTAAAACTTAATAAGGTAATTTTAAACATGTTTTAACAGTATTTATTAGAGTTACATGCCAAATCACTGGTTCCCATGTAATGGGACATTTTATATGCATTTTCCAGAATAACACATATCAAAGTATTTAAGATACATGTGTAATAGCAATTGTGAATGCTTGGCAGGATATACATTGTATTTAGTTTTCTGTGCAACAAGCAATATGATTTTAACAAACAAATTTGCATTTAGGAGCTTGTCTATACCTTCCACTTTATCTAAATAACTAACGGTATAGTATGTTATTTCACAGCATTGTTGAATTTCTTATAACATTGTAGTATGTACAATATAAACGAGTGTTTCTTCCAGAAAGAAATTTTTGGATATGGCACTATGGAATTGAATGCAACCACGGTCAACAGGGGGTATGGGGGGCCTCCCCCAGAAAGAAAATGAGTTTAGTTTAGGGTTAGGGTTACAAAAATCATACAGTAATTATAAGAGTAATTAATTTTGTCAAAAAGTTAAAATTAAAAAAATAAAATCTGCCAAAAAATTGGGTATGGCGCCATACCTGTTTTACCCTCTGGCAGAACCCTGTAACCCTATAGAATATTTATTTATTAGTCACAACTGTGTGACTTAAATTGTTCGTCTTTCTTTTGCAGGGATGTGGAGCAAGTTCAGTTAATCTGTGGGATAAGGTACATGACTGCTATTGATGCCCTATATCACAATATGTATCATGATATTTATATTATTTACATAAGCAACAACAGCATTTTGAAGCTTTTAACAAGTAATGAAAATGCATAATAAAAGTTTATTATTTAAACCTCAAACATATGGATCACTTCTAATTTTAGCCCATGAAAATGGACACTAAGTTTGGTTAATCTACAAACCTTTGACACATCTGGATAAAGTAAAATGAGAGAGTGTGATGTTGAAACAGGGAAATATCCTTTAAAATAAACTAGACCTCGTCTCCATAACCGTTAATTCTTAGTGGTATGCGGTATGTGTGTAAAATTATTTAAATTATAAAAAATGTATGCATTTCCTGGTGTGATACCATGATGACTAGTAACACTGGATGTACAGAAATGGATACCGGTAATCTAATCAATAAAATGCAAGTAATATCTAATTCCATTATCAAAAACAGCTTTATAAGTAGTGAAAAATATGTTGCAGTGTTTACAAGTAGGGTCTGTCACTTTAATGTCATTAAAAATATGGGTGTTTCAGACACCTAACAAACTTACAGGAAAATTTCTGAATGTATCGGTACATGTACATAAATGTATATTAGTCTAATGCTATAGTGTTCACAAAAAGACTTACCGGTACATATGTAATCTTTAATTTTATTTAACAGGTATCACCATTAAAAGTCTTAATAACAGAAGCTGCAAGTCAAGTTGCCTATTTATTGGTGCTTGCTATTGCAAAGGGAGATGTGTTTGGTCAAGACAAGGTGAGTTCCAAGATGAATATAATGAGTAAAATTAATATTTTTATGATATTTTGCAATTTTCAATTGTTGGGTAGTGTGTGTATGAAGTATTACGTGTGCATTAAGGTTTTTGTGTTTAACTCCATTTTTCACAAACCGTAAGTTCTAGATCAATGAAATTTGGTGTGTATAGACTATTAGTTGCACCTTCATGTATATATGTTTATCTCAATGTATGTTAAACAAATTTCAAAAGTTAATATTTACAAGTCTTTAGCATCTGACTCAATGTTTAAATTTTGCGGTTAGGTCCATTTCTTACAAACTATAGGTGCTAGTCAATGAAACTTTGTTGATACTTGCATCAATGAATATTTAAAATTGTTAATTAAAATAGCATTTAATTTGATTTTTAAAATTGTTATTTTAAATCTTTAATTTTTAACATTCAATATTTTTTTTAACAAAAATGTAAATTAATCATGAATTTTACATTATAAATGATTTCTTTTATAAAATTAAAATATTTACACATGTTTTATTTGTAACTATTATATGGAGATGTATATATAATGCATGCAACTATTAGTGACACCAAATAGGTTTATGTAAGTGAGACAGTTTATTTTGCCAGAATTCTTGTATTTACATTCGATCAGTATTAAATTAATAGTGGCAACAATCTAATTTGGATGCATTTATTTAATCTTTGTTTTGTTGCTATTATTGGTAATACCAATACCTGTTGCAGTTCCGACTTGCATTGTAAAGTATAGCATGGTGATCAGTGCAAAAATCCTGATGTTGTGTACTCTAGAGTAGAATATAAACAGATTTTAATGTTTTTAATTTTAGCCAATCAGCCTTTTTCTCATGGACATTCCGTCCACAATGGATGTTGTAAAAGGTGTTGTTCTTGAGCTGTTGGATTGCGTTCTGCCACTACTTAAGAGTGAGAATTTTCATTCACAAATTAACACCTGAAAGTTTTTACATACTTTGTTAATTATGCACAGTGCTTATGTTTAAATAATGGTCATTTTTCTATGCCTAATTTCCAATGTTAGATTAGAATGAGAATTTTCAATACTTGGTTCCAGTGTTAGCCTAGGGTGGGAATTTTCATAACTTAAAATGTTTGTTCAGGATAAAAATTGATAGAATGAACTGGGTATTTGTAACCATGATCTAGTAGTATTGGTAGTAAAACATGGTTTTGACTTTCAACAGGAATAACAGCAACATCCGATGCGTCTGTGGCCTTTAAGGACATTGACTTTGCTCTACTTGTTTGTGACAGGCCCTTCAGAGCAGGTTTGGGAAGGAAAGACCTGATATACATTAATGTTCCTATCTTTATGGAGCATGGCGCTGCTCTTAACCATTATTCCAAGAAACGTGTCAAGGTGAATTTTTGCACCAGTTAAGAATCTGCAAGCTGACCACCTCCACTCAAAGGTAGCCTATTAGTGCAGTCAGATTGGAATCTGATCTTACTACCACTCTGTCTTGGCATTCATTAGTGGATCTGACATAAGCCAATGACATTTTGTGTTCAGGTGAACTTCTTTCACAAAGGATCATTCAGAAAGCATTAGAGCTTTAGTGTTCAGGAGGGAAAGCACTATCACATGTATGGCAACAACGTTTGATTGATCATCTGGACATGTGATGCCATTGGCTTTGGTCAGAGTGGCCAGCAAGATTTGATTTCAATTAGATTGCCCATTAGTGAGGCCATTAAGCCACAGTCATGAAATGGAATTATTAAAAATAGGCTGACATATCTGTAACATAATTCTAAGATTGTGCTATTTTTGTATGGTGGTGGCCATCTTGAATTTGGTAAATTTTATAGAGGAAAAACTGCCACCCTATTTCTGCTATCCAGTGGCAATAACTAGTAACTCACTTTTCACTCAAAAAATACGAAATCATTCATTTGAGCCCGATTAAAAACTGGTTGGTTGCAATAATAAACAATAAATTGTTTAAATATTAATGACTTAAGTAGTTTTAAACGGACATTCCCGAGTTTGCTGCACTTAATTGTTAAGATGTTATCAACTAACAAAGACTTTTTAATGATTGTAATTACATATCAAATATATTTTTCTGCATAAAATATTAGTGGGTGTATATTAAACGTGTTTCTGGTCGTTCTAATATTTGTACTAGGTTAAATTTCACTTTATTTCCAAAAATATAATTGTTTTGTACGTATGAAATTATTTAAAGACAAATCCAGTTTGGGCTTCTTACAAATATTAAAACAACCAGAAACACATTGAATATACAGACACTGATATTCTAAACCAGAAAATATATTTAATATGTAAGTTTAATCGTAGAACTATTTTATTAGTCGGAAACATATTACAATGCAGTAAACTCAGGAATGTCTCTTTAAGACCATTTTTTATTTATGAGTATGTGTAATTTTTCTGTGACATGATCACTGAAGGTGCTGGGTTCTCGTTTTATGATGATAACGATCTATGGTTTTGTGAAAACTAAACTGGAAAAACATTAATAACTTGAAAAATTATCTCAGTTTGTGAGTCACTAGCTAGGTTTTGCCATTGAATGGCAGATTTCCTAAGCAAATTTTTATATGTACAGAATAAAGTGTTACTTAGCCTTTTAAATGATTGCTCGCGTAAGTCTTTTGGACTGGTATGCATATTCAACGATATATAATGCACATTATTGCTTAATATCAACAAGTATATTATTATATTTAATTAATAAAATGGTTAAATATAACGGCTATTATATACAACGGGCGCAGCCATTTTGTACCATTCCAGTGAATATGCCCTCTGGTGAGCCGGTGATTAAGTAATATTTAACGCGTCACGCCAGGAATTAGTCTTCGAACTGAAGAAAGAAATGTACCTGATTTTTGCGCAATGTTCTGTAATAGTAAACCAGAATAAGTATATATTATTTTACAATACAAAATAAACCACCATTGTCAAAGTGTCGAAATAACCGTCATTTTGTCCATGCAATAACCTACGTACTGAAATGATAAACAGAGTGTTTTCTTAGTTAATTGGTCTATACCAGTACTTTCAGTGACCTCCACCTGTGATTCCTGATTGGCAGCTATAGACAAGTATTAATTTCCGCCATCTAGACACAAAATTACCTACAGGCGGTATTTTTTTTAACATCACAGGGTATTAATATATACCTGCCATCCCTACAATGGTAATGGATTATCAGCCATCATGCTTTATTACTGTAAATCATTCTGTAAAACTCTTGATTAAGTAGACTTTCCCATCTAAAATCACACAACTGACCAATTACATAGTCCAAAAGAAAAGAACATTATCACTTTGGTATCGTGAGTGGTTGTTTTTTGCTCCAACGTAGTATACCTATAGGCCTAATAGTATGCATTTTTTTAAGAGAGAAAAATACTATAACCCCATTTTGTTCTATTACGGTAATGCAAACTGAAATATATTTAGTTAAATAATTTATTATATTATCAAGTCATTTATGTTGTTTTACAAGTCAGGTTGATGAAAGCGAAGCGCCTTGTCGTAAATGACTGCTTTTGTTTACACTGTGCATACAGGAGTTGGTCGGAGTTGACGTCACTTCGCCCCAAGTTTGAATTACGGATGCGAAGAAAAAACAAAAGAAAATGGCTGACCCAGTTAGCAGGAATAATATTTTTTTATTAACTCTAAAATTACACGTTTTTCATTTCTTAAAGTGTCAGTATGTGTTTGGTGGTCCGGGTATGCATCTTTCCAACACATAAGGTTCATGTTTGAGTTTACTGCCCTTTAACACATTTGGGAGGTTTTGAAGTAGATTTTTGAATAAATGAATAAAGAAATAAATTTTCCAAATTCAACTTTAATTTTGATTTGCCAATGTGGCAAATGACAACTTAAACCCGGTATTACATAAATAGAGGATTATAAACGAGCTACCAGTTATTATCATATTTATGTTCCAAGTGAAATAATTTTTAATTGTCACGAGCTTTAACGAGTGACAAATGAAAATTATTTCATGTGGGACATAAATTTGATAATAACTGGTACAAAATTTGTTACCCCAGCTATTTTTCCTCTAAAAGCCTCTATTTTCGATATACAAAGACGTACATGTATAGTATACATAGACGTACATGTATAGAAACGATGTAAACCACTTTACACACTGTTCTATAACTTTGTATTTTAATCATGTTCACAGATAATTTTCAAAAAACAAAGTTATATTTATTCTGCTAAAAAATCGATAATGAATTGCATTAAAATGACATTTTATTATAAATTTAACAGAGAAAACACAAACTCTTCCAATTACATGACATCATTTTGTGTGTTTGTCCAATCGTGATGACATCATATTTAGTACCAACAAGGTCATTGGTTTGTAAGCATCAAATCATCCAATAGTATTGTACATTACATCAGTGCAGAATACTTCTCACTGAGAAAAAAATTGTTTCTCAGGACCCTGTTCCACAAAGCGATCTTAGCCCTAAGATTACCTTAAGGGCATAGCTACCCTATGCACTTAAGTTGATCTTAGGGCTAAGAACGCTTCGTGGAACGGGGCCCAGTTTTGTGTGATATAAAACAGCAAAGTCTTAACATCTTAAATTCTGTCCTAATGCATTAACATAATTGAATAAGTTCAGTTTCAGACATCCATTGTTGCTCATATATAAATATACAAATCAAACAGGTTGTGAAACGAATGTCAAAGATGTGATCAAGTATATAAATTTAGTTTCCAGTATTTGGTAGAGTCGAGATCAGGAAGGCACAATTTGCATATTTTAGTCAGATTTTGCACAATTCATCTGCCACAGTTTGTTACGTTGCCAGAACTTGTCAATTAAAATAAAATTTGTCTTGGGTATGAAAGCACTGTACTTTGATAATTTTCAAACCATATATACAGTCAAATTTCGATCACTCCACCTTCAATCTCTCGAAAACTTCTATCTCTCGATCGGAAGCGACGGTCCCGGTCGAGTTGCTATACAAAGCAGTAAAAACGACCTTCAAAAACTCAATCTCTCGACCTAATTCTTTGGTCCAGCCATAAAGATTTAATAGAGCATGCACCTCTAAATCTCGAAGCGTCTGGATTGATCACACTGTCGTTGCCGATAGTATTTTAAAGATGAATATATTGTCAATCATGTCAAACAAGCGAAGCGCGCCTGTCTCGGGTGGTCTTGGCTGTCGAGGATTAGGGTGATAATTACAGAATAATAGATCGCCAACTAAGCGGAACAAAATGATCCTATGTTTGGTAGTCGGGTGTTCGTCCGTGGTGGAGAGCCTCTCTACATAATACTTAATTACAGACATGGTCTGGTTAACTTCAAAGAGCATATTGTTAGCACCGTTTATTTTTGCTCTCAAAGGTGTGAATCGTGTCAAACTTTAGCTTTTCTATTTATGTATCAATTAATGTTTATCAATTACCAGTCATTTAGTTATGTTAAAAATTGATACATCAAAGATTGAGCAATCTGGGGAAGGACCCGGTAATGTGGGGTTTGCCAGATCAGTTTTTAAAATTCTGCTTTCTTGTCGTCCAAGCATTCTTGCGTAGGGCCCAGAAATGGAGGGTGGGTGGCCAGTTTAGAGAAAGAAAGTAGGAGGTGCAAAGCGTAAGTAATTTCATGTAAAACAAATGTACTTAGTGTTATTCGGCATTCAGTGCTTTATTTGTTAGTTACGTTTTGACATCTGTAAAATATGTCAACGTTACTTTTTGTTTATATATGTATGTAAATGCCTTTTTTTTTCGTTTTTTTTTTTTCTGTCAATAAATACATGTAGCCTATATGCCCAAGCATATATTTCAAATTCATCTGGGTGATCCTTTTTGTTCTATTTACTTACTTTTACAATATACGCAAAATGAATGTACGACAGTCGTCGAAGATGCCAGCAGCTGGGGTGGGGTGGGATGAGGTGACTGATATATTAATTCACCTTTCAATGGGGGTGCATAGTTTTTAGAGTTCAGAGGCAGCCAGAGAAGTGCACGCTTCTTACAATATTAAGTGAAATAAACCAGCTGCAATGCTGTTTCAAATTTGAACTCTTATATATTAATTTCGAAAACTCAAACTCCCTGAAACTCGAACTATTTCCTCGACCCCTTCAAGATCGAGTTATCGAAGTTTGACTGTAGTTTATTTCTTGCATATTATCTTTATAGGTTGTTGTTGTTGGAACTGTAGCCAACACCATGGCATGGGTTACATCCAAATATGCACCTTCCATTCCCAAGCAGAATTTCTCTTCTGTAACAAGACTGGGTCAGAACAGAGCTCAGTCATTGGTAATAATTAAGCTTGATTTTTGCACATGAATCATATACACATCATTAAAAATATCACCTTTATAAGTTAAAAGTTAAAGTTTATGCCTTTACTTTTTGTTTGCGCTGCTATGACATTTATCAGCAAAGCTTTTCTAATTCCAATTTGTCTTGCTTACATTGTCTGTCAACTTTTCCTTTGAAGTCGGTCTTCTTCTACAGTTTTGGTTGAATACTACAATGATACTATGGGGCACCCTCCACAAATTTTAACTAGTAGAGAGATATTTTGGAGATTTTGAAATTTTATTAAATTTTTAAAAATTTAAATTGAAAGAAAATTTGAAAGTCTGTCTTCTCCTAGAGTTTTGATAAAGTACTTCGTTCTACGATTCATTGGGGCAGACTTTACAAACTAATAGAGAGATTTTTGCAGTTTTGAATTTTTATTAAAATTTTAAAATTGAAATTTAACATACATGTCGGTGGTCTTTACAAATTAATGAATTATTTAGGCCTACTAATGACAAAAGTCTATTTTAATATTTATTTTGTTAGATTGCCAGACATCTTCGCATACCACCCACTGCTGTAACAAAAGTAATCATATGGGGAAACAACTCCACAACACAGTTTCCAGACGTCCGACTTGCAAAAGCAGTTATCAATGGTCGGTTGGTTGAAGTTCCACGTGCCTTAGATGCCAGTTATCTCAAACAGGACTTTATTACGGTGAGGTCACATTTTGGGATGGGAGGTTGATGGATGGTATGTGAGTTTATGGCATATGTCAACCATGGGTATTTTTTTTCAGACCAAAGAGTTTTCTTTTAAAGCAAGCAGTACTAAAATGATGTTACAGTGTTATTAGGAGCTTTGTTATCCACATGGTTCAATGTAATCGAGTTAATAAAAACCATATGAAGCACACATGTAATAACAAGTGTAATGATGTCATTTTCAAAAGCAATGTCATGTTATGCAACTCAGACTTTGCATGTGGAATATGACATCATTTCATCTTTTTCTTCAAATTGTTGTGTGAAACCTTTTGAGACAGCCCTGGTTATTCATTTAAAAAATATAGATAAAAAAGAAATTATTACACTCGCATGTGAAACTTGTGTCAGGATTCATGTATTACCCTTGTTCACGCTCGGGCAATACAAAAATCCCGATAATCGTTTCGTAAAATCAGTACAACACACAAGCTTGTATAATAATTTGTATGTTTTTTTAAATTCACTTCTATTGAATCGGACAGATTCTAGTTGTATTTTTAACGTTAGTTGTCCAAGTATTTCGCTTTCTCATTCCAGAATGTCCAGCAACGGACACAAGAAATACTACAGTTAAGAAAACTGACAAGTGCACTGTCTGTTGCTAATGCAACGTGTGACCACATGCGGGACTGGTATTTTGGGACAGGGGTTAGTAGTTTACAAAGAGAATAACAAATTGATGACATATTAAGTTATCCGCTTCATAAGTATAGGTAAATCCATGAGGCTTGCCAATCGAAATTCCCATTTGTCCTAAAGAAAGAAATGTTTTATTTAACGATGCACTCAACTCATTTTATTTATGGTTATATGGCGTCAGACATATGGTTAAGGACCACACAGATTTTGAGAGGAAACCCGCTGTTGCCACTTCATGGGCTACTCTTTCCGATTAACAGCAAGGGATCTTTTATTTGCACTTCCCACAGGCAGGATAGCACAAACTATGGCCTTTGTTGAACCAGTTATGCAGGGCTCGCGCTGTCGGTAGCCAAATTAGCCATTGGCCAATTAAAAAAATAAATGGCTAATAAAATTTGCAAGTGGCTAAAATTTTGGCTAAGCCATTTTCTGTCTTCTGATTTGTGAACAAACGGTTACATAATCTATCCGACACCTCCACATAATAATACTACCAAATATTGAATTAGCGTAATAGTGATCTCGCGACTGGTAACGAGAAACGGTGTCATGCAGAATACAGCATAGGCCTTATAATGTTTGCTTATTTTAATAATCATGGTTATTAATTTTAACGGCATGCATTCAACATGTATGACAGCAATGTCTGGAAGATTTGTAACTTGTTATTTTTACTTTGTAAAATCTTTGAACCAAAGTAATAAAAACAGACCAACAATGCATGTCAATTTGAATACACATGCCAGTTAGGGCCGAAAGACATGTAGGCCATCTCAAGGGCCGAGTTCAGCCAGACCGAGCGAAAACAAAACGTTCGTTAGACTGGTTTGTGCGCTTCACGTTAAACCAAATGGACACGACGAACACCAATCAAATAGTTCGCGAAAGTTAGGAAGAATGTTTGTTGGCTGAACTGAGGACAGCTCTCAGTGCGAATATACGTCACGCTTCAGAGTCAGCTGACACCCGCGTGTCAAGAGACATCGTTGCAGACATTAACCAATACGATTACACAAAAGTAAATCTTGATGTAAATTTGTAGAAAAACAATAGTTATTCACATCAATGAATACCTAACTGCAGTTTTTGTTTATTCCTTTGTCTTTGTTAATTTCATACCCATGGTCAAGAGCACGCATGCAGATCGCGATCACCGGAAATGAACATGGCATTATTTAAATTATACAAATTGCAATTAAATGCACACTGAATAAAATTAGTTTACAATAATCATATTTGTTAGATAATTTTAGATATAAATTTGTAAGACTGTGAGGTGACATTTAATAAGTTAGCTGGATTTTAAAAACACAGTAAATTTTAATTTTATTAAAGGATTTTTTTTTTTTTTTTTTTTTTTTAATAAATAAAGTATACTGTGAAGTAGACATTCTTAGCTGAGGTATTTTGTAAGCAGAAATCACAAGCATTTAACACTGCTGAAATCAACAGCAACAACATGGCACAAATTATGAAATTGTTTGGGGTGGGGAATTGATGAGTCACTTAAAAAAAAAAAGGAAAAAAAAGCTGTTCAAACTAACATAAAGATTGCTATTTAAAGAAATAATGAGTGCTATAAAAAAAAAAAAAAGAAGCTCTCGAATTTTTATTGGGAAAAAAGGAAGAAAGAAAAAACAACACCATCCATAAACATCCACCCACCCCCATATTTCTGTATGTTTGTACTGGCTTCAAACTGAAGATCTTGCATAACCACATCCCAACCCCACCCCCGCTGAAAAACTTGAAGTAATATATTAACTGCCCCTACCCCCATTGTTTTGTTATTCCTATTTATTCCAGTTTGTACACAGTTAGCTGAAAAAAGATACATTTTCATATTCATATATAAATACTCTATACAGTACTGCATAATACAAATTTGGCTAAAGCATTTTCAATATGGCTAATAAAAATTCCATTTGGCTAATATTTTGGCTACAGGTATTTTTGATCCAGGGTGAGCCCTGGTTATGGTTCACTGGTCGGTGCAAGTGGTTTACACCTACCCATTGAGCCTTGCGGAGCACTTACTCAGGGTTTGGAATCGGTATCTGGATTAAAAATCCCATGCCTCGACTGGGATCCGAACCCAGTACCTACCAGCCTGTTGACCAATGGCCTAACCACGCCGCCGGTTTGTCCTAAAAGAGTCCTGAAATAATCTTTATTCCTATCTATGTATTCAAGGTATTTCATTCTTTTAAGATGTTATATTTGTCTTGTTCAAAAGAGTTTTTAAACTCATAATTCCGAATAGAATCGATCACTGTTGTGAGGTATAGATAAGGCAAATCCAACCCATGGTACAAAAAGGTTTTTTGTGTGGCCAGCCTCATCCCATGTAAAAATTTGCCCCACCTCAGGTATATTTTTTCTATCCCACATGACCGCATATGATGGAGTATTAATACATGATGAAATGTACAAATATTTTAATTTGGATCACTGTATGATGCTTGGAGCTGGTGAAAAAAAAATCATTAAGAGAGTAAAAAGGTTATAAATTTCAAAAACTATATGTAGAGGTACATGTACAATAAACAGTTTCCCTTTGAACAGTATTTATTGGTGGAAGAATTTGTGCCCCAAAATATAGATCATAAGATTAATATCCCTAACCAGACCCACTGGGTTTTTCAAATTACAAACATTGGCTATGGGAAGTACCATTGTATGTAAAAGATTACAGAAACTACTGATTGGAAATAACCAGACTTTCTTTCTTGTAGTAACTCCCACTCGATCAGTAGTGCTTCTAGAACAGGGTAGCTGAACCGTTGGTTTAAGAGTATTAAACTGCAATTGCTTTGTTTTTTCTGTAGGATTCCTGGGTCTCCATGGCGGTCATTTCGGACAACAATCCATATGGTGTCCCTGATGACATAGTATACAGTTTTCCTCTAGTGATAAAAGATGGAAGATGGCAGTTTGTTGATGTGAAAAACATTACAGAATTTCAAGATGAACACATGCTTGCATCTACCCACGAACTTATGAAGGAGAAAAAAGTGGCACTGGCAGCCTTTACACATGACCATATTCCGAGTGATGACACTTGAAGAACTGCATTCTTTTAGGTCAAACAGTGGCAGATGTGCTTGGGTTATTTTTCCAATAATTGGAAAAAGGAACAAATTGGAGATGAAAACTTGTAGAATTCCAGATTTTAGTGCCACCCAAAAGCTCTCTTATACTTTCAGGAAACGTTTTTCACCTTTGGACACTTCAGAACAAAGAGTTTCGGTACATTTGACCATGTGCACCCTTACAACAGTGAAGCCTTCCTGTATGTTGGTTATGTCTTATTTGGTTTTTGGTCATTTCAGTGTGAACATTTTTAACCAACTGGCCTTAGTAGTCATGCAGAATTTAATGACGACACCTGGGGTTTAAGAGCATTGGTTACTCTCAAGTGTGTGAAAGCTGCTATTTGCTGTTCAATTAACCAAATTATTACTTACATAAAGCAAATACTTCACAAATCCTGTAATCATGTCAGCAAAGTACTTAAATGTTTCGCGTTATTAAAAATATTTTTCTCATAGATTGTTTTGTTGGCTTTATACGACTACCAATACCACTACTGCAGCCAATCTTAATTTTATTTCGTGGGAATCAGATTTGACAATTAGTTGAAAGGAGCCAACTTTCATAATTGTGGTGTAAAAATGGTGTTGATTCCTGCATCTGGTATTGAATGCCATACCATATAGTGTTGCCCATGTACAGCTTTTCTTTTCGGACCCCTTGAAGTAAATTGTGGTAAATAATCAACTTCTTGGTTTACTAGCAGTAGCAGGACATTGGACTCAAAAATCTGATATCTGTGCTTCAAATTCCATTAGAAAATAAATAAAACATTTCCTTCCTTCAAATTCCATTAGTGACTGGGTCAAAATTAACAATACAAACTATCATAATACAATTTATATAAATATATTGGACATTCTATATATTTGTAGATGTAAATTGCTGACATAATATAATTATACACTTGCTCAACTTGAGCATATGTAAAACTGCAAAGGAGCCGTCTTGTGACCTGAGTTACAGAGCTTTATTCTCAAAAACTCTGTAAAAAAAATTCCAGTCCATCAATCTGAATGACTGCAAAGGAGCCGTCTTGTGACCTGAGTTACAGAGCTTTTATTCTCAAAAACTCATTAAAAAATTCCAGTCCATCAATCTGAATGACCATCCTGGGGTCATCTCACCTATCAGTCACTGTTTGGAACTTTCTTTCATTCTTTCAATTTTATTAACATGCCTATATCCAAAAGAGGTTCATGCACCTCTTGAACTTAAATTTATGTGGCAGACATAACCATGCTACATCATCTGACTTTGCACACCTGAGTTATACATCAATGTTCATAACCACTCTTTACCTAGTCACTGGTTGCATTTTTTTTCTGAATAAGAACACATTAACCCAGTAGTCATTGATATGAGGTGGGCTTGATAACATTTTGTCTGCAAATACAGCCAATATTTTACTGTGGCAGCTACCCATAGTTCTTCATAGCAATGAATATAGTTCATTGTCTTCCCATGTCTGTCAAACTATGCCAAAATGGATAACCTTTACTGGTTTCCCTTCTTCTGTTTCACCCTTAAATGAAAACAAAATAGGTATATCATTTTTGCATACTACTTAATTGGCAAAATCTCTCTATATTTTATATTTTAAGGGTATGCTAATGAGAGAGAACAGCACTTTAAAGGCATAGGCTATTAATATATATAAAAGTTCAAAAAGTGAATCACTATCTTGTCATTTCTTTGAAGTGTAATTTTATTGCACAAATTACAGAAAACTGAATTTAGAATCTTGTCAATACTTGGGGGGGGGGGGGGGGGGGGGGGGAATTATACATTGATTCCACAGAATTTAAATGTCCAGTATTTAAATTAAACCTTTTCAGTCCACGTCCATATGAACATCCATAGGTGTAGCTATAAACCAAGTTTACCTAGGCTTATAGTTTGTAACATGAAACTTCATCACAAAAGGTGATGCCATCACACCCTCACCATTGGAAATGTAATGCCTGTATCTCACCTTTTTACTCTGTAAAAATGACACCAAAAATAGCACCATAAAGGTATTTTCTGGCCTGGCAACAAATGTGAAAAGTGAATATATGGGATGTGTGGGAATAACATGCACATTTAGTATTTAGTGTCTTAACATTTTGTTTTTATCACTTTACTATTTCAATATGTCTATTCCATGATCAAGTTAAAAGTCAGGCTGATATTTTCAGACAATACTCACTTGAGTTTGATGATTTCCTGCAAAAAAAGAGAGCAAAAACACGAGTCATGTTTTTTGTACTATTTAAAACAAATGCAAAATAAGGCTTTCTAACAACTTTCAAAATTATGATACAGATTAAAAAGTCAGTTAAAAATATACTAATTTTAGGAACTGTTATGATGCTATAGTTTCTTAAAACTGGTACACATGCTTTTTTTATTAGGGGCAAGCAAAAGTAGACCTGTTAATAAAATGATATATATTTTTCATCTGATGTGCAAAATGTCACCTTCTTTTTTAACATAATTAAAATACCTGTAAAACAAAACCATGACTGTTTTGAAAATGACAAATACGGTACTGATTTAATCTACAATAAGAAACAAATGAGATGTAGCATTAAGTTAAAAAAAACAAATTAAAGCATATATTAAGCATAGTGTAGTTATATGAACTATTCTTACCATTGCTCTGTCTTGTGGGTTGATCCATCAAGGCTGCAGCATAGTCATCAAAATCAACATCATTCAAATGGTCTCTAAAACATGACACAAAGTTTGTCTTGAGAAATCCCAAACACTATAGTTTATAATACACAAACATGCAAATTGAAATAAAACATCCTATAACATAAAAAGCTATTTCTGATAAAATCATGTTTTAATGTAACTTGGTTATGTGGTTGTTTTGGTGGTGTCACTGTCTTATGACAAACAAAACATTGATAACCATCTAAATGCATCTTAAGTTGGTATGTTGGAATTATAAGTGGGAAATAATGTAACATTATAGTTTTAAAATGTGAAATGTTATATTTGTACAAGAATATTTTTAGTAAATTGTCTTACATAGTAAAAGAAGTAAAGCTTTCAAAGAGTTAAAACTACTAGCACAATGTTGCTTTAATGCACACTTTCATTGTTATGGTTTGGTAGAAACTTTTCAGAAGACAGACCTAAATAATAGTTGAAATCTACAGAATACTACATCCGTTGGTTATATGTAAATAGTCAATATTATGGTTTGGAAAAGACAATCAATGAGCAGAAACATGAGAACTAAAATCTTATACCCATTGGTTTCACATAGATAGTCGATGTTATGGTTTGGAAAAGATGATCAATGAGCAGAAACATATGAGAACTAAAATCTTATACCCATTGGTTTCATGTAGATAGTCGATGTTATGGTTTGGTAAAGACTGCTGGTTGTAGTAGTCTGACTGCCATGGGTGTTGACGGGATGCTGGAAGCTGAACGTTGAAAGAAAAAAGAAACAATATCTATATTATTTATATTTATATAAAACAAGGGAACATTATTTTTATTGTTACTTCAACAACTAACAGAAAAGAACACTTACCAAGTATTTCAGTAGAATTTACAAAATTAGTATTTTTATTTCTGGGTCAATTATTTTTGTACTTATATGCAACCAAAGTTCAAATAGCCTGTCCTGGTCATGTAACATTTGCCTGGGCTGCATGCCCACGACAATGTTAGTAGGTTAATGTTAGAGGAAACTTTAAGACGACTAGTCCTACCAAAGTAAAACAGGAAGCATATCAAATATTAACTCTATCTTCCGTGGTATAGTACCTGATCAATGAGTCGCTCCTGTATCCCTGCCTGACCGTGTCCTTCCATTCCAGCATTCAGTAGAGGATCATCATCAAACTGATCTTTAAAACAAAATCAAAATCCCACCAAACACATAACAATTGGAAGGAAGGAAGGAAATATTTTATTTAATGATGCACTCGATACATTTTATTTACAGTTATATGGCATCAGACATATTATAGGTTAAGGACCATACAAATACTGAGGGAGGAAACCCGCTGCCGCCACATAATGGGCCACTTTTTCCAATTAGCAGTAAGGGATCTTTTATATGCACCATCCCATAGACAGAATAGCACATACCACGGCCTTTGATGTACCAGTTGTGGAGCACTAGCTGGAGCGAAAAATAGACATAAGAATTGGAGTACACAGTACGAAGAGATGAATTTACCTAAGCCTTGTTTATTAAATTAATTGTTAATGTTCGTTTGGAAAGTATATGCAATAAATGGAAACTAAAATATAAAAAATATCTGTCCTAAACCAGTTCCTTTGCAAAGAATGGATTGAGGGTGACTAAAACTAATGACATGCAGCTGACATACAGCAATAAAAAAACATGCAATAGAATAAATTTTAATCAATATGAAAAATTAAGAATGGTTTAACTAAATGCAGGCGCAGCAAGTGCCCCACCCTTGCAATGGCACTACTATGAAACATAAAAGACTTGCCTAAGGACTCGTAATCAAGTTGTTCTGCTTTTCGCTTTGCTACTTCAGCAAGAGCCGTTTCTCCCTTGTCCAATGCCATGTAGTGAATATCCTGCAAACAATGATACAGTACATTAATTATTAAATAAAAACAAACTGAATATACAGATTTACACATGAAACAATAATTAAAGATACACTTTTTTTTTCACCAGCACCTGTTGCCCTGCACCTTTTGGTTCCTACCGTAAAAACTAAATACAATACGTTAGAACTAATAACTCATTGACAACACCATATAATGAATGTAATTCAGTTGTAGAGAATTTGCCTGAAGTGCCGGAGATCAGAGAGGAAAATGTCATTGAAAACAAACTACAAAACTGCTAGATCTTGAAAAGTAGGTGTGCTTTCCAGAAGCTCTTATCAAAGAACAAGTTTAAAAAAAAGAGAAAGTTTTCAGGTATGGCTAAGAAAGAAGAAAAAAGGACGACCCCAAAGGATTTTCAACTCTTAAGAAATTGAGCTATTGATTTGTGCTCCAGCCACAATTAATAATCATAAAATCGTATTGTATTCTGTCTGTTAAACAATTTGCTTTGATTACTAACTATATTTGCAGAACAGAGAATTATATACTACTCAAAAGAATTTAAGGATCAAAAATTTATAACCAAATAAGTTTCAGAGTGTATTAGATTGATGATGTAAACTACACCAAAAATTTAATTTATTGTTCCATATTTACAAAAAAACACAAATAAACGTCACTGTATACAAGAAAGTAACATGATATGCTGTCAAAGTTGAAGGTTGTCAAACATGGATTTTACACATTAGAACATTCGTTTAATAGTGTGTGAATCCACCCTGGCGCGAATACACTCAACACATCGTTGCCTCATGCTGTTGATCAGACGTCTGAAGAACTCTTGAGGAATGGCCTGCCACTCTGCCATAAGAAGTTGACCCAGATCATGAAGGTTGGCCGGAGGGGCATGGTTATCCCGAACTCTCCTGCCTAATTCGTCCCAGGCGTTCTCTATTGGGGCCAAGTCAGGCGAATATGCTGGCCAATCCATCCTGGCGATACCTTGTTGTCTGAGAAAGTCCGTTACCACCCTGGTGCGGTGGGGTCTGGCATTGTCCGCCAATCTGCTGAATGCCTGGGAGAACCAACGGCCGGATAATCTCATTCAGATAGCGGATTCCATTCAGATTGCCATCCACCACATAGAGGGGGGTCCTGTGGTGGATAGAGATGCCGCCCCACACCATGACGCTGCCACCACTGAACCGGTGACGTTGTCTAACGTTAACGTCAGCGAAGCGCTCCCCAGGACGTCTGTAGACACGAACCCGACCGTCGTTGAACTGGAGACAAAACCTGGACTCATCAGTGAACATCACTCGACCCTACTGAACACGTTGCCACCGCAGATGAAATGTGCACCAGTGACGTCTGGCCGTTCTGTGACGTGGTAGGAGTGGTGGTCGAACAGCCTGGCAACGGCAGTGTAGATTATTGGCTCTCGGACGATTGCATATGGTTTGATCAGACACTGGAGTTCCAGTCACAGCCCGCAGATTGTCACGTAATCGGCGTGCAGTGGTTGTGCGTTGATGTAGAGCCATATTGGTGATGTAGCGGTCCTCTCTATTTGTAGAGCTTCGGGGTCTTCCCGAACGTGGACGATTTCGAACAGAATTCGTTGCCTGGTACCGTTGCCACAGTCGGCCAACGACACTCTGACAGACACCAAGTCTCAGAGCAACATTTCTTTGCGTATTGCCATCCTGAAGCCAAGCAATAGCCCTTCCTCGATCTTCGATAGTCAGTTGATGTCGTACCATTGTCGAATTTGGAGTGTGCACCGTACACGAATGCAAGCTCCAATTATACGGAAATTCAGCATTGGGAACATGGAATACACATGCAAAGCGTGCAAATGAAGCGCTTTGTGAAAAAGCAAGTTATGGGCACTTAGCAGACCTTTTGCTTTCGCCCTAATTTACGTGCAAATGTAAGCATGTTTTCGCCATTAGAACTAGTCGACAGTGTCAATGACAGTGGATTTTAATTCGTTTATGGGTTGCTTAGACCCACTTTCGTCAAAATGGAACAATACCATGCGTGACATTATGGTCTAGCTAATATAAATGATATTCAGAAAATATCGTCTGACCCTTAAATTCTTTTGAGTAGTATATTATTACATTATCTATAATATATAAAGCAAATAAAAAAAAAATGCTTTAGCCTATTGCAGCCACAATCCTGTCTTACCATAAACAAATCTCTTGCACCAATGTCCACAGCCAACAAGAAAGCTTTGTCAAAACGAGTATACCTGTAATTAACAAAACAAAGAGAAATATAGTCTGACACAAATGATGAACGAATAAATCACTTAATGTTTAACAATACTCCTACTGGCCAAATGGAGATTTTCATTTCTTTAATACCAAAAAAAGTGAACGAATGAGTAAATTAATGTTCAACAATACCTCTTCAAGCAAAATGAAGATTTCTGTTCATACAAAACAATGAATGAATAAATGATTAATGTTTAACAATAATCCAGCAGGCTAAAATGACTTTTCCGAAATTAGTCTACTAAAATAACAATTTAGCTCAACATTTAAAAGAAACCCACCCCATGTTAAATGGAAAATAAACAATAATTTGAAATATAGTTTTTCATAATAATTGTATTATTAGTAGTATGTATTATGATTTATGTTGTTGTAATAAACTATAGAGTACGCTTCTACCTGAGAAGATAATGGAAGAATCTCCTGGCAAGACGACTGATAGGATCTCGGTACTCGAGAATGATCACTTCTGATATCGGAGGTTTTGGTGCATAAAAGGTCCCAAGTGTAGCTTCCAGTTGTGCTGTAAGAAAAAGAAGGCAACCACAAAATAAAAATAGCATTCTGCGCCAGACACCTTACATTGAATAAAGTCTCTCTGTCTGTTCATTAATCTGTCATTTATGTCATTATGATAATATTTAACAAAATATCACATTTAACAAATTAGATATATGATTTCATAAATAATCAGTTTATTTATCTTTCTCCAAATGAGTTAAAAAAAAACCCACATTAAACCAAATGGGTGAAAATGCGATGATCAAAGGTTCGTATAGCAGGTGAGAATGTAAGATGGGTTTTTTTTTTACAACTACTGATGAGGGCTGTGTTACTCCCCACCCCAATAAATGAATGGATGTTTAAATACACCCCAGCACAAAAATACACATTGACTATTGGGTGTCAAAACAGGTACTCTTTCCCACCTACCCCACCCCCCAATAAGCAGATAATTTGTGTATGCTTATATACCACCATGCACTTTTTAATCAATAAGAGCTGATTAAAACTAAAAACTAATGCCATTATTTAAAAATACAAACTATACAGTTACAAATGAAAAAGTACATACTAATACAGTGAAACCCCTCTGAAACTATGTCCATGTAAAAATTCCAGTTTTAACTGTATGTTGTGTAAGGATATTTAAAAACGGATCCTTAAAAATATCCAGTTTTGAGGGAATTCCAGTTTACAGAGGGTCCAATTTTGAGGAGTTTCACTGTACAATATTAGATGTTTGCTGTAAAGCTAAATTAATATTTTAATTCATAACAAGTTCAAGTAACCTTCTCGGTCAGCATTCAGTGGCAGTCTCAACAAGTGGTTGACAATGGCTGACAGACAAGAGTAACACATCTGACCCTCTGTGTCCCAGTTCAGACTGGACAGTAAGCTGACAGCCTGTAACAAACAACATACATCATACACAAGTCCCCTAAACAGTCAAAGATGTTAAAGCCATAATCTTGAATACCTTTTTTTTTCATTTATTATATAACTTTTAATAATAGACCAGCCACATTTATTTTCTTTAATATGGTTTAAGGTTTTGTTTTAAAAGAATTGAAAACATGGTGACAGAGCTGTATGTTGTGTGAAGGCTGCTGACAATAACCACTGATACAGAGTTAATTCAAACTAATAAGTTTTTCAAATAAATGATGTTATAATAAGGTACGGGTAGATTGCACCACCCAAGAAAACAAATATGAATTTGAATATAATGACCTGATTACATTACATAATCCTATACTGAACAGTGGAAATTAAAATAAAATGTTTAATATATACTCTTCCAAAAAATTAGGGGAACCTGAAATATTAATGTTAATGTCAACTATTAGACCGAACATACGTTTTGACCACAGATATCCTAGTAAAGAATGTTCAGGTCTGTTTATCAGCACACTGAAACACATTCCATAGTTTACACGTGCATCACACAGTTGGCCTGTACACGTGCGTGGGGTTTCATTCTCGATTTTGACAATTTCCAGGAAGGTTGATTAATCACTGTAGAACATTATTTCTGTCGATCTTGATCATACAGTTGTTATTGTTTTGTTTTTAGTCATTTTTATTGTTTGAATTTACGATTTACTGATAAAAAAACATCAATTTTCAAATTTCACTTTTGACCCCAATCGTCCTTCGAGATCTTAGGTGGTCATAAAACCTACTGTAATACTGAACTACCAGTTGTAATGTTTGCCCAATTAATTCACTATTAACATATAACCATTCCCCATAGCTAATATACCTTACAATTTTGGCAATTGTAAATTCTTATTAGAGTTCCCCTACTTTTTTTGAAGAGTATATAGTCTTTGCAGACATAGATTCCAAAAGCCCTCAATCACTCTATGTAAATTTAGGTTATCACCATGGAAATGATAAATCACATGTGTTTAAATTGACTTTTAACATTTGTTGGATATTGCCAAGTGATTCCACAAATATCACACAATGGTCTCTTAAATAAGTTTGTAAAATCTTAATTTTATTATCCACTAGAATGTAATAAACTGATTCAAAAGAGAAAAATTATTTTAATTATCTCAGACAGCAATTGTGCTGTGACTTACTTCATCAATTTGTTTGTACTTGATGTATTCTCTAACCAGTTGCAAGGGAGACAACCGCTCACTTCCCATCATGCCTAGGTGGAATAAGAGAAGCACTGGAGGTCCTCTGAAAACAACAAATCACATAATTAATCAAATTAAAGTTTGTTTTATTTAACGACACCACTAGAGCACATTGATTTATTAATCATTGGCTACTGGATGTCAAACATTTGGTAATTCTGACTTGTATAGTCATTAGAGGAAACTGCTACATTTTTTCTAATGCAGCAAGGGATCTTTAATTGCCCCCTCCCACAGACAGGATAGCACATACCACGGCATTTGATATACCAGTAGTGGTGCACTGGCTGGAACGAGAAACAGCACAATGGGCCCACCAACGGGAATCGATCCTAAACCGACCACACCTCGAGTGAGTGCTTTACCACTGGGCTATGTCTTGCCACCTTAATCAAATTAGTCCAAACATTTTATTAAGTATATATATAGGAATTGACCAATGAATAGTATGAACTGTTTGCTTTTATGAATCCCCCCAATTTTGATTGATTTCTACTTTTTATATTAAAACATTAGCTATGATCCCAAGGTTGAATTAGGTTAAACATGCCAAATATTAAAATTTTAAAATTAAATTTATAACAAATTAAATGTTTCAAAGTTTATTGCCTCCTAAGTTCATTGTCAAAATATGATATATTACCAGTTTAGCAACAAATTTCTGGATCACAATAATTTAAAGTGCAATCATTCAAGAAATACATGTTGTATTACAGTGAAATCTTACTTGTCATACAACAGGAAGAGAGAATCAGAATAACCAGTTGTACTGTCCGACCCATATGGACACCAGTGCAGCTGCTTCAGAAACTGTTGACATCTATAAGTTTAATAAAAAATATTTCTTCATTATTACCCATATGGTTAAAAATATCTTGGTACATATCAAAGTGATACATCCCACTAGAACACCAAGTTGGATGTAACACTTCGATGTCATTGATTGGCACACAATAACCATATAGGAACGTCAACCAAACGAGTTGAGTGATATAAATTAAGATCGATTATGGGTAATAAATAAAATATTAAACTCACTACTATTTCGTATCCTATTTATGTCCCTTGTAAAATAATGTTTATTGTCACTTGCTAAAGCTCGTCACAACTGAAGATTACTTCACTCGGGACATAAACATGATACGAAATGGAAGTTTGTTTAATATCCCATAAATATTAAATTGTTTAATACACAAAATATACATAAGCCTACACATGGCATTTAAAAGTTGTTTTTTTTGTAGCAGTGCAATTAAAGCAAAAAAAACAACATTTTTTAATTGGAGGTAGGTGTGTAGCAAGCAACTTGTTATGATTTGTATATTGCAATGAAATGTTTGTTGCATTTGACAAACTGACAATATTGGGTACAACCCATTTTTTCTTCTCACCTGAAAAATCTACCAAGACGTAAATATTTTTCAGAGCTAGGATCTTCAGAAACGAGCTGTATTCTCAGTGGTGACAGTGCCATGTCAAATACCTAAAACCAAAACAAACCAAACAATATGTAATGAGTACTCATTTAAACGAATTATGCAGAATCAAATATCTCACCTACTATATACTGATTTGGTTAACTTTAAAAACATGCATTGAGATGAACATTCATAGATGCAACTATAAAGTAAGTTTTATTGATCTAGGACTTATAGTTAGTGAGAAATGGACCTAAATGCAAAAACTTCATGTTGAAATAAAATGAAAACAAAGTAATACCTATATCTTGCACATGCCAATAAATAAGTTTATACATGTAAATTTGTATCAGTGTCATATCTTCAAATTATTGTTATGTTTACATTTATATTGTAGCATTTTCTTACTATAATTAATTTCTATTTACACTTCCAAGTAATAACTAACCTGAATGTCGCCTCTAGAGCTGGCAACAAAAACCACACTCCCACCAGGATGCCATGATATTAAAGATGGAGACTGACAAGAAATGTTAAAAAAAAAATCAAAATACAAATTCATGACATTGTATAAACAAATAAAATATTTGCTGGAATAATCAATTTAGACACATCAAGTCCTAAACATTCAATATTTTTAAGTACTAATAGCACAAGTTTCATACTTTTGTGTAGATTACCTTCTTAACAAAACAAAGACAAAGTTTCTGCCAGAGAGTAAAACAGGTATGGCGCCATACTCAAATTTTTTTGCACATTTAATTTTTTTAAATTAACCTTTTGACAAAATTAATAACTCTTATCAGTACTGTATGATTTTTTTAACACAAACCCTAAAATTAACCCATTTTCTTTCTGCTGACTTTGGTTTCATTCAGCACACACATTGTAAATATTCAATTCCATAGTACCATACCCAAACATTTCTTTCTGGCAGAAACACTGCAAGATGATCGTTTTACCATTCAAGTCACCCCTCTGTGTGAACATTAGCACATTGTATTAAGTCCAGTGGTAATGTTAAGCATACATATAAAGAACATAATCAATAGTCAAGGAAATACCGACTGCTAACATTCTAACGATTTCAAATTATTTTTTTACATTATACAAAATAGAAATGTGATAACATAAACTGGCATGTAATCTGCTATGTACATGTGGTACAATGTTTATCGAATATACTCACAAAGGCTGCTCTCGTATACAAAGGAATCTTTTTGTGTTCATCATGCATCACCTGTAAGCATACAAACAACAGCAGTCACCAAACAATTTGCTCAGTTAGTGTTATGCCTCAAATATTACACAGCAGCACGTCCCAGGACCCCGTTCCACAAAGCGATCTTAGCACTAAGATCGCTTCGTGGAACAGGGCCCTGGAAATTATTGCTCCTATAATCCTACAATATAATCCACATACATGTACCTTGTCTTTATCACAGGTGAGACTATAGGAATTAATCATATAGTAGTCATGTCAGATACAAGTACATAGAGTATACAGGAGATGATTGACATTTTGAACCTCAGATAAGCTATTTAAAGAGGAAAACTACCGTAGGCAAAAAAGCCAGACAATATGGCTGGGCCTTGAAATGTAGAGTGTTATTTTGAACAAATCATTAAATAACAAGGACAGAATTTGTTTCAGACTGTACTAAAATACAGAATTCCAGATTTAAAAAAATGTATTTCTATTTTTAATCTTGCCTATGAAGGTAAAAACTAATTTCTTTGCTGCATATTGAAAAGTAGGGTGTTAATTTGAGCAAATCATTAAAAAAAAACAAGGACAGAAATGTTTTTAGACTTTAGTACAGATTCCAGAGTTTTAAAAATATATTTCTATCTATTTTTAATCTTGTATATGCAGGTTAAAAACAAATGTTTTTGTTGCATATTCTTTGAGTATCATAATTTACACTATACTCACAAATTACAGAGAATAAACTTACCAAAGCCGAATCACTGCATGCAAGCAGTAGTTTGTCTTCTTGTGGATTCCGACACTGACAAACAACGGTACCTAAAAGACAACATTTAATGTTTCTTTATTTCATTTCCAGTTTACTGTCACCACAATATTCATGGTACTTAAGTCTAAAGAGAAAACTGGCCTCAAAAGAAAAATTGTTAGTAACTTCACAATAATGTACATAATATAAAATTTTATATAATTTATATTGTTAAACCTATCTTGAGGCATTAAACTGTTTGTTACATCAATGTTTAAGGTCAGTACTACTGTAAACTGAGGAAATAATGCATATACATTTTGAATCATTTGGGCTCCAATCTCAGGTTGTCAATTTTATATGCACACATCATTTTCATTGGAGATATGCACTGCAGATACCAACAATTGTAGCTGAGGTGCAAGAGAGAAAAAAATGGAGAAAACTTGGAGCGTTTTCTCTTTTATGGATACATTACCTGTACTCAAACAAGTACACTCCCCCTCCCCCCCCCCCCCCTACAGCTAGTAGTCTGGTCCGAACATCCCAACAGCCAATGGGATGGCCTAAATTCTTCTACTGCATACTCCCTCTAGTTCCAGTCATGCGACTGTAACTTCCTTCTTGTTTCCTTCGCTGTTTGGTTTGGACGTCTTTTATTTGGCTTTGATTTATTCAGAGTCATTTATCCCATTGTCTGTTGGGATGTTCGGACCAGACTACTAGCCGTGGGGGGGGGGGGGGGAGTGCACTTGTTTGAGGACAGGTAATGTGAAAAGAAAATGTTGTGATATTAATTAATCCTGTTTACATTGTATATTTATTTAATATACTGAACAACAAAAGAAACACACATATTAATTTAGTTTTCTTTAATTTATTTAAAATTATTCAGTTTGAATCCCATCAGATTTGTATGTCTGTTAAAATTATAAATGTCTAGTAAATTTGTGTATCTTTTGCTGTTCGGTATGTAATACATGTTATCAAGTATTTTATTCAAGCTCTACCGAAAACAAAAATCATAAATTTTGGTCATCCTGGTATTTTTAATATTACAAAATGCATTTCTCATATTTTAAAAAAACGCACTTGCATCTGAGAAGTAATAGCTATGGAGTCAAGTTTTAGTCTGTTTTCAGAGGGTATTTCACCATTTCAAAGTCACAGGCTCATGTTTCACTCAGTTGTAACTTTATCCAAATGTGTTTCAGGTTTGTAGATTAACTAAACTTAGTGTTAATTGTCATGGGTTGAAACTAGGGTATATGTCCCTTTAAATGACTGTTGACATAATAAAAAACAAAACAAAAATATGCAGTTACATACTTTTTAGAGGGATGTTCGTTACAGCCACTCTCTGAATCTGCAATATCAATGAGTCAAAATTAATCACTTGACAGTTTCAAAATGAATTTATCTGTTGGAAATATTTAAAAAAAGAATTAAACAGATAACGAGGACAAATACCGGTATAACATGAAAAGTACTGTATATCATCAGAGAAATACCACTCAAGAAAATATATTTCACCAAGATCTAATAGAATGATTAAATAATACTCTCAAAAATCTATAGAAAAAACAAAGGCAAAGATCTGATTTTAAAATATCTAAAATTCAGTAATTCAACAAACCTTTCCTTGAACGACTTCATAAATACAGGCCTGTGCTATAGTGTCACTTTTGGATGTTGTAGTTTGCTCAAGTGAGTAAATTTTATGAGGCTGAATGGCACTGCAAAAATATAATTTTCATAAGAACAACTACAACTGCAAGATAGACCCATTCTTGTACCCAATAAAACTTCTTGGGTTTAATTAAATAAACATACATACAATGTATGATACATATACAAAAAAGAAGGAATAATTAAACATTATTTCCATCCATACCGATTTTCAGTATTTCCAGTATTCTGAACACATATGCAAATATATATTCCCCACTCCCCCTGCTAAATTTATCTAGTATGTGTTTTTTCATATAGCTCAATGCATGATGAATATTTTTGTAGTTTAGAGTTTCACGGTTATTAATTGTTATGATTACGACAGTCTGATCATTCTGTATTTGTTGAAAGCACAATCATCCTCATTTATCTATACTGACACACAATGAAAACGCAAAACAGATATTTTTCAATATTTTGTTGTTCAATGAAAAATATATATATTGGACTTAAAGTAACAATTTATGAGAGGAAGCCATTGATTGATACTTTTGTCTGGGTTTTAATCCTGGTTTTGTTCTCGTTACACATACAAAATGGTGTGAAATGCGTTCACTACATGCTCAATCATGCTGCATGCAATGCACGTGAAATGCCACTATGTGGACACATGAAAGTCACGTAACGGTGTCATACTCCTCGTCACATTAAGAATGCCACGACTCAGAGAAGAACAAATGGAGCGAGCGTTGGGCATGGTTCAAGGGGGGACTTCACAAAGCCAAGTTGCTAGGACCTTCAGAGTCCATCCATCAACTATTGGACGACTTGTTGAACGTCATCAACAGACCGGGAGTGTTCGTGATCGACCTCGACCTGGTCAACATCCCGTTACAACCCCACGCCAAGATCGGCAGATTCGATGACACCACCTCCGTGACCGGTTCAGAACTGCGATGATGACAGAAAGCAACATGATAGGATGTCATGGAAGGCCTATCCATCTGATGACGGTCATCTGTCGACTTAGAACTGCTGGACTCGGATGCAGACGCCCATACAATGGTAACATCATGACACCGCGACATCGTGCTACGAGACTAGTTTTCTCTCCAGAATGGTAATCATCCACCAGCCTTTTACCGGAGCATTGTTTTCTCAGATGAGTCCCATTTCTCTGTCTCCTTTGCCGATGGAAGAGCACGTGTGTACAGGAGACTCCATGAACGGTACGCTGACGGATGTGTGAGGGAACGTGATCGGTTTGGCGGCGGTTGTCGGATGGTATGGGGGGGGGGGCAATCAACTGTGATTTCAGGAGTGATCTCATCATTGTCCACGATGCCCTTACAGCCCAGCGTTATGTTGACGTTATTCTAAGGCCAGTTCTCCAGCCACTTTTGCGCCGTTACCGAAGACCAGGAGGTCCCCTTCTGTTTCAACAAGACAATGCCCGTCCACATACTGCAAGAATTACCCAAGCATTCCTGCAACAAGCCGGTATCACCGTTATGAACTGGCCTGCCGTTTCACCGGATTTGAACCCAATTGAACACATGTGGGATGAGTTAGGACGTCGTGTACGTCACTGCCAGCCACCATCGCGTAACGTCGCTGACCTTGCACAGGCGTTGCAGGAGTGGAGGAACATTCCTGTGGCTTATTTGATATGTTTGTGCCAATCCTTTCCCCGTCGT
This sequence comes from Gigantopelta aegis, assembly GCF_016097555.1. Lineage (NCBI taxonomy): Eukaryota > Metazoa > Mollusca > Gastropoda > Neomphalida > Peltospiridae > Gigantopelta > Gigantopelta aegis. The sequence continues at coordinate 34,904,043 of NC_054702.1, forward strand.
CTTCACGCATGCTCACGGGCCAATGGTGGACACACCAGATACTGACCTTCATATGGGGGGGGGTTTGAACTTTTTGAATACGAATGCAACTCGATTACTGATGATAACTGGCCATGTTTCCATGTTAATGTATCTCATGAATACCAGTCATTAATGTCATATTACATTATCCATCAATTCATTAATAGTTCGTCGTTATTTGCAATGAAAAGTTGTTTTTGTGTTTTCATTGTGTTTCAGTATATAAATAATGTTTCATGTGTAGTTTTCCTGAAATAGGCCTATGCCGAAACATAAAATTTGATTTACCACTATTAATTTACCTGAAAGCAGCATGGAGTGGAGCTAACTCTGTTTTTGTATAGGTCAGGACCTCTATCCTTGGACTGAAACAAAACAATCAATGGTTATATAAAATGATGGTTTAACATTGCCGATACAAGTAAATACCAACAAGAAAAAGGAAATCTGTCAAACATTAATTTAAATGGGATAAAAGTAGATGATACAATTTTTTTTTTTAAATTCTCCACTCTCAACTATATTGCAGTATTAAACAAAAGATTTTTTTTTTTCTATACTGAGGGAATTCAGAACCAGTGAGGGCTAAAAATAAACAATTTCAGAAGTGAATCTATTTAGTCAGTATTTGACTGCAATTTTCATCTTTCTAGATAACATTGATAAGATTTACTGCAGTACCATCAGATTCAATGTTGACTGTCTTGTTTAGCAAACTTTTACATTGTAATAATTTATTTTCTTGAACTTAAATTCAATTTTTTTTTGAAATACACATTTTATTGGGTACTTATATTCATAGATTGACAAGGTAGTATAAAACATTTGTATCATATGTATACATGAATAATATTTTCATTGCGTTCTTAAATGAATTGACTGCAGTAATCCACAAATTCCATGAAATTTGACTACCACCAACAAAAGTGATGTCACAATATGAGTTTCAACTTATTCGTGCTTATATCCAATTAAGGTACAAGCACACTGTCTTGGGCACACACCTCAGCTATCTGGGGTGTCTGTCCAGGACAGTGGGTTAATTGTTAGTGGTTGGTGAGAGAGAAGAGGGTGTAGTGGTCTTACACCTATCCAATGAGTCGTTAAAACTCGTTCTAGGTCGGAGCGGGTACCGGGCTGCGAACCATGTACCTACCAGCCTTATGTCCAATAGCTTAACCACGACACCACCGAGGCTGGTCACAATATGAAGAAATGCTTACCCATTAACTGACAGAACAATCATGTTTGCTCTTTCCTTCTCGGAGGACATGGGTGTCCAAGGCCAGGGCTCTTCACATGACTGATACCACCAAACCAACAGCTGAAATACACACTAACTTTACTGCTTAAACTGTAAAAGCAATACATGTTTCCTACCGAGCCCAACAATTTGTTTTTATTTCCTAAGTTCCAGGGCCATAACTCTGTACAAAATGGGTAAATCACCAGTAAAGATAAACTTGATCTGTAACTGTACATGATAAAGTTATATCCACAATTCCATCTCAATATACTGAAGAATTGAAAACAAACAAAAAATCAGGAAATATGTTTTTTTTGTATCTCCTAAGTTCAAGGGCCATAACTCTGTACAAAATGGGTATATCGCCTTAAATGCCCACCTTGATTTTTAACAGTACACGATATACAAAGTTAGGGCACAGTATCTCATGGCTTCATAAAAACAACATCTAAAAAACTATATGTGGGACAGACAGACAGACAGACAGACATGGGTAGTTCGCTCATTTCGTAAAAATTATATCTAGCTAAAACGAGTGTAGTATTCTATATTGAAAACCGTTTATTATTTGTTTCAACACAACTCACTAAATCGTGATGTATGTCACTCGAAAACCCTCTATTATTTGCTTCAACACAACTCACTAAATCGTGATGTATGTCACTCGAAAACCGTCTATTATTTGTTTCAACACAACTCACTAAATCGTGATGTATGTCACTCGAAAACCCTCTATTATTTGTTTCAACACAACTCACTAAATCGTGATGTATGTCACTCGAAAACCCTCTATTATTTGTTTCAACACAACTCACTAAATCGTGATGTATGTCACTCGAAAACCCTCTATTATTTGTTTCAACACAACTCACTAAATCGTGATGTATGTTACTTGAAAACCGCCTTTCCAGCCGTCGACCTTTTGGTCCTGGAATGTCATGTTGAACTATCTGAAAAACAAAACAACATACATGTACATTTAAAAAAATAATATATTTAAAAAGTAGTGTAAAGATGAAAGTCAATTATAGTCAATTGAACTTTATTCAATATGTATCTTTTTAAAATTTAATAATTCATATAAACTTCAATATTTAACAAAAGTATGCAATGTATTCCCCACATTTAATGATTTTAAAAAATCTAATAGCAGATGTCACCAATTAAGGGGAGATATCACTCTGGCTCCCCATCACTCCCCTGAAACTAGTTTAAAGAAAGTAATCTGTAGCTCTCCTTAGCATACATTAAAAAAGTACTATACTACAAAAGGATTAAATATCAATGCCCAATATTGTATCAATATAGTAATATCTTAAATGGCTCCCCATAATCTAAAGTAAGGGAGCACTTAATCACTCCCTTCAACTTCTTTATGTCGATGTCTGCAATAATTGTGTGTACCTTTGGTTCCCAGTTTATCAATCCTCTTTGCTTATTTGTTCTTCAAAAGTTGTCACATACAATGTATTGTGCAGGGCTAGCTCTGGCACTCACCAAATTCACCAAGTGCAAATTTCAAAAACAATTGGCGAATTTTGTTTTTATTTGGCAAAATAATTTTATGGAATAATTGTTATTTTGCTATTTTTGAAGTTTAATAGATCATTTGGCAAAATTTTCTGCTAATGCAGTGCTAGATCTGATTGTGGATGCCAGTTGTTTCCTAAAACTTTACTTACAACTTGCTTCTAAACAGTATGATTCTTTGAGTATGTGGTGCAGAACTTAAACATTTACTGGTGTGTACCTTTGGTTCCCAGGAAGCCAGTTTGTCAATCCTCTTGGCTGCCTCACTGAGTGACGGTCTCTTGGAGAAGTATATATAATCCAGCCTACAGCCGTCATGATGACAGGCTATCAGGTACTGGTCTGTCAGGTAGGCTGAAACAAAGCACAACACGGATGTAGACTATAGTACATTTAGGTAGGAGGTGGCGAGATGTAGCTCAGTGGTAATGGGCTTGCTTGATGCACGGTCAGTATGGGATCGATCCCCATCAGTGGGACCATTGGGCTATTTCTCACTCTAGCCAGTGCACCACAACGGGTATATCAAAGACCGTGGTATGTGCTATCCTGTCAATGGGATGGTGCATATAAAAGATCCCTTGCTGCTAATCGAAAAGAGTAGCCTATGAAGTGGCGACAGTGGGTTTCCTCCCTCAATATCTGTGTGGTCCTTAACCATATGTCTGACGCCATATAACCGTAAATAAAATGTGTCATGTGTGTCGTTAAATAAATCAGTTCCTTCCTTCGTTAAATAACATATTTCCTTCCTTCCTTCCATGTAGGTAGGATATCACTGAAAAGGTATGAGCTCCCAACTTGTGTGTGTCTTTGCACTCAATAATAATTTTAAATTTTTTGAGTATAATATAGTAAGAACTAATATTTCTTTTATTTATCAAATGACAAAAACAAAGCGCACACTATATGATTATATGTGTAAAATTATATACAGTGAAACCTGTCTAAACCAGACTCTGAACAAACTGAAAACCTGTCAAAACCAGCCAATTTTTATAATCCCGAATTTTCTAAATTGTAAAACGCGACCCTCTAAACATGGAATCCTGTCTAAATCAGTTAAATATTAGGTCACTGGCATAATCCAGTTTAGACAGGTTTCACTGTATAATGTACAGTTCCATTTTTTTAATTTTATTTGTTTTTAAAAAAGGCTCATTTATTTCCAAAACAAACTTCACCAATTCTGCCAGTTAAATAACAATCACTAAATGATCCAACAACGACAGTCATTAATTTGTTTCCTCACATGTCAATGACCCGTAGTCACTGGATAAAAATAATAAAGAAACTGGGATCAGTGATATACACTGATGAGAAAAAGAAAAAAAAGTAATGTTACCATCAGAAACGGTTTCAGATGTGATTTTTCCCACCAAGGATTTGTCAAGGATGATTTTGTGGACATCTCCGGAATAGGAAGACATAAAGAATGTCACCACACAGCAGTTACTTAACACCAGCTGAACAAAAATAAATAAAAATAGAATAAAGCTTTAATTTCAGTTAATTTAAATTTTTCAACAACACTCGCTAGTATGTTTACCCATTATTACTTCTATCAAAGTAACAGAGTGAAGAGTTAGCTTCTTTTTATAAAAAAACAAACAAGTGAAACTATTTTAAAAAGTTAGTTTCTAAAACACACTATTGTACTAAAATCAATTTTAATCCATGGCAGATTACTATGGATCTATTTCTTAATTAACAGATATTTTTTTCATCTTTCTTGGAATTTTTGAGTACCTAACCTGAAAACATAATAAGAGTATAGTGAAATAACTACAAAATTTTAATGTATAAAACGTTAACTTGTTACAATCATGTTACCTGAAAAAAAAAACCCATGAATTAATATATATTATGCATAATCATTAATTCATGATTTTCCAGAATATGTATCTTTTTACACATTTTCCATTATTACTTCACATCCTAGCTTTTTAAAATTGAAAATATATAATAAACATTTGCTGTACAAACAGTACCAACTGTTTTGTTATTTTTAATGTATGACAGTTCAAAAACATACCTGCAAAACCAGTCCATTTTTCCAACGTACTTGAACACATTTGAACTGACTCATTAACTCCTAAAATCGTTAAAAAAAAAATGTTTCAACCAACTTATGTTGTATGATCAAGGTTCATACACATTTCAGTAAATTAACTGTACATGTAATAAATACATTTATTACCCATACGGGCAGCGAGATGCGGGTGAATATATTTTCTCTCTTTCTCTAGAAGCTAACTTTCCCCGCTGACGTCATGTCTTTAGTTAGGTGACATCATCAGTTTCCTCAACTGTCAAGTCCTTTGTTGATGAGATTTTACAAATAACAGTGAATGTTTAGATAAATAAATTTAAAATAAATAATTAAATTTAACAATTAAACATGTTCTACACTAATTTCTTTGTAGTTCATTCACTTCCCACTAGAAATATCAGTTAATTACGAATGTGACTTCTCTTGCTTACATTTGATTTGTGTACCTAAAGATAGCTTTTGATGTCATTGCTTTTCTTTCGTGACGTCATCAGTTTCCTCAGACTTTCACGTCTTGTATATTATATAGTTTGTGTCATGTAAGACTAAACTATTTACACTATGGGTGACACTTGATACTAGGAATTATGGATTGTCTTTCATTTCTAATCTTTCAGAAAATAGAAAATATGGATTACAAATTCTAAATTCATTACTTTTTCAGGATCTCTGTGGTGAATATAAATCTTTTTATATGCAAACATGAACTATGTAAATAAAAAAGAATTATAATTAAAAAGGATGGGGTTGAGAGTTACAAATAGCTGGTCAGAGTTAAATAATGAGTTCAGAGAAGGGTGTAGGACATATGATTCTGCAACTTAGTTGAGTGGTATGGGTTTGATGTAAAGGAGGCATTCAGGACATGGAGATACAAAAAGCATATAACAAAATTACATGTAGTGTTTCCATAACAATTATATCTATTGGTATATAGGTAGGTGTACCTCAACTTCTCTTAAGTTATCTCGCAATCTCTCAGGACGTTTATTTCTTGGTGACCATACCAGGTCTCTGGCTGAAAAAGATGATGGGAAAAAGTTAAAGTTTGTATTATTTAACAGCACCACTGGAGAATAATGATTTATTAATCATTGATTCCAGTCATTTGGTAATTGTAAAACATAGTCTTCAGAGGAAACCCATTATACATTTTGCCATTAGCAGCAAAGAATCTATTATACAGAGGATAATAAACAAGTTACCAGTTATTATCAAATTTATGTCCTGAGTAAAATAATGTTTTAGCAATGACAAGTGAAAATTATTTCACGAGGGACATAAATTTTATAATAACTGGTACCGAGTTTGTTATTCTATTTATTACCTCAGCTATTTGGGTTTTTTTTAAAGCCTTTATTTTTGATATAGCATACATCTGCTACACGTCCATATATATAGAAATGACATTAACTACTTTACTGTTCTGGGTATTGCTTTAACTTTGTATTTTATTCATGGTTCACAGATAATTTTCAAAACCCAAAGTTCTATATATTCTGCAAAAAAACAATATTTAATGAATTGCATTAAACTACCATTTTATTAAAAGTTTAACACTGAAACCAGAAAGACGTAAATGCAAAAGCTTTAAACTACATAACGTCATTGTGTGTGCTTTGCCTAAGCAACTCAAGTAAGTGCTCTATCAACTGAGCTGAAACCCACCCTAAAGATGGTGGAATTCAGCAAAATGTTTAATACATACATCGTATAATACGCATGCTTAGAAACAACTAAAGCTATTCCAGAATTAATTGTCTGCAAAATTGAAGCACATTTTGTGACACTTACCTTCAGTAAACTGCTGTTTTTCTTCATAATATATTTGTTCTTGGATATTAACTACAAATAAAAATAAGCATTCTGAGAGTAATTCTAAAGCACTACAATGTCCTCTACTGAACCCAACAAATTTTCATGGTGATTAATATATACATTTATTACACACCAGTGTAAGATATTGCTCATGTTATAACAATCACTCAGTATTTAACTAGTGTAATATTGGCGTGACTTGAGCATGACGTAGATAACTTGCTAACCCAATTCGCAGAAAAATAACATGTAGTAGGTCTCGACATCTGCTTACTTCTGCGTTGCAGCTTGTTTGCAGTTGGTTTGTAATAAATAAAATACTAAACTAGCTTGCCTGTCATACCATTTTTATGAAACTCGTGAACAGTGTTGGTATCCGACTCGCTTTCGCTCATCAGATATCAAACCTGTTCACTCATTTCATAAAAATGGTATGACAGCCAAGCTCATTTAGTATTCTATATATAATGATAAAGTTATACATAGGTGAATATTTTGAGACATTGCGAAGAATTAATGTTGTGATGGTTGTAATATATTTCCTAAGTTCTAGGGCCAAAAAGGATATATGCAAATATATGACCTAGGTTAAATTAATATAGGACTTGCATAGAGTTAAATACAAAAACGTAACATTAAGCTGGAAAAGTAATACTAGTATTGAAGATTGACAAAACCCCATTTGCATGGTCATAAATTTCCCAACCTCATATTATGTAACTGTTTATTATATATTTTCCAGTACAAAATTAATTGGAAATATTATGTGGCAGTATATACAACATAAATAAATTTGCAACAGGTGAATTTAAAGATTTTACCTTGTTCTCCTTTATCATGGTAGGCATGACAGCCAATTACATTATCTACAAAATATAAAACATTTAATACATATATAATTATAGCCACAACTAAATTTAACAACATTTACATTTATAATACTAGGATATAACATTAATGTATATTATCAAGAACTACATATATGAAGAATTGCTGAAATCAACACTTCATCTCACTATGTACACAAGAGAAATAAATTAAGGTGAGCACTTTGTTTTCCTACATTTAAAACAACTTCTTTGCCCCAGAAGACTGGCTGGCAAAAGTGACTTTTGGTACATAAATCAGGTTCTGCAAGATATATCTTTTATTGATGTCATGCACACATAGGAACTGAAAGTATGCTGCTGTTGACTCACATGGATTTCAAATAACTACAAAAATTAAATACATTCACCAAACTTTAATAGATACTGTTAAAAATAAGTCAGGGATATTCCAATAAAATATCAATAATTATAGAATGAAATAAGATGAGATATAAAACTCAAAATAAATGCACATTGTGCGTTAATGTTCCCACTCAAAGAGCATGAAAAACCGCACTGATTGTTTTGATCGCGAAGCACGTGATGTGACGTTGCATGTGCGAAGTGTGTGATTTGAAATTGAACACTTAAGTTTGTGTGTACGTTGTGTGCACACTGTGGCAGTATTCTTTCTTGTTTGTTACTGAATCACTAAATCATAACCTTGCTGTTACATTCTTTATAATATTGTGTAACTTTTCAACAATGTGACGTCTCCAATGCCAGGAATGTCTCAGGGTTGTAGGCATGCTTTCAATTTGGCACCACCCAGTGAATTGTGGCCAATAGACAATGTGTCACAATCAATCATTAGCCGACTGTGGGCCCGATATTGACAAACCAGAAATGTGGATGATCGTCCTCTTTTAGAACAGCCAAGGGCCACAACTCTGGTTCAGGACCACTTCATTAGGACTTACATGTTGAGAAATCAGCCACTCAAATCGCAAGAGAACTCTGTGTTACAACAGGGGTTACAGTGTCTAGTCAGACTATTCATAACAGACTGTATAGAAGTAACATCTACGCATGCTGACCTACGTTATCCAACATTTGACTGTGAGACACATTGCTGCCAGATGTCAATGGCGTACACAACATAGACATTGGGATTACAGGCGATGGGCTCAGGTAATGTTTTCAGACAAGTCCAGATTCACACTAGATTTCCATGATTGACGGCAGCGTGTCTGACGACGTCCCAATGAACGCTACACCAACTTCAACATTCGTCCTCATGACCATGGCCAGCCCTAAGCTCAGACCTTTCACCCATTGAGAACATGTGGGACATCATCGGACAACGTCTCCTAGAAAATCAACGTCAGCCAACCGACTTGCCTGAATTAGGTGCCGCTCTCCAAAAGGAATGGGACAGGATCCCCCAAAATGTTATTAAATGTTTAATCAGGAACATGCCATATTTTCAGATTCGTGCATGCTTGGCGAACTGCAGGGGTTTTACCCGTTACTATAATACTAGTGCAAATATTGAAACATCAAATTGACAAGCATAACCTCTGTTGCCTATCGTGTCTCCTCCTGACCTACATCACTATCCTGGCTAGAATCTTTAATGTCAATCCCTTGTCACATAAGTGCTTGTGTTTTACCTTTGATTAATATTACAATAAAAATTAATACATCTCTGTTATATCATATTATACATGTATTTGAATATTCCCTACTTATTTTGAACATTATAGTTTATAATTTACTTACTGGCATTTACATCAGACCTGTCAACCTTTAGTCAAGAGAAAGCAGGAGGTGTGTGTTGAAAAAGCAGGAGATTTGGTCAAAAAGCAGGAGATTTTTTAAATTCACACAATTTAACCCAAAATCGCAAGATTTAAAAAAAACATTATTACAATAAGTTATATGAATACTTTATAATGTCATATATACTTCTTAACTTTAGATCTTGGCATTAAAAAAAAAAAAAAAAAAATATTATTATTATTATTTTTTTTTTTTAAGTTTAAATATTATTATGATTTAATACATATTTAAAAAAAAAAAAAAAATTTATCCAAAAATGTTAAGAACATGAACAAGAAATAAAAAATTTAATTAGTACATTTACGGTATTAGACTTACTGCCTTACAGGTTGCGTTACATTATCATTTGTGGTTAGTGTACCTAAGTACCAAAGACAAATTTATATAAATCTTATAAATTAATATTCAGTTTTTACTATAATGAGGAACGGTGGCGTGGTACTGATTTAAAATCATTATAATGATGCAATAAACATTGTATTTTCATTAATCATAAGTAAAACCTCATTACGGACATCGTGTGAAATATACCGGAATTATACCCATTTCCGTGAGTAACTTTATGTCAATGTCAAACAATATTTTTTAATTGTACAAAAATTATTTCTTGAAGTGTACCCTTATAACCAACATTTTACCGCACAAACATACAAAATTAACTGACACAAGTATGTTTATACAGCTAATTGGTCTTTTCGTTGTCTTGCTGTGACATGTGATTTTAACATGCATCGTGTGTATCGCTGTCAACTCAGATTTGTCATAGTTGCATTATGTAAGCCAGTGGGAAGACATTTTACAATTCAGAGGTGTTATTAAAAGTAAAGTTTGTTTTATTTAACGACGCCACTAGATTTTTAATCTTATCATCGGCTATTGGAACTAAATTGGATAGTTTTTGTTTTTTTATATGGCAACACTGAATGTCAATACACAGCCTGTTTAATTAGCAGCAACACGCTTCGTAGCCATTACGATGACAACAAACATTATAATAACACATCATTTTATAAACTCCATGTGCTTTTTTAACAATATAAATAGGCTATCCCACAATTCTCACTTCGGCAAAGGTTAAACAGTCGGGACAATTCGGCCTGTTACATTCTCGGAAACCGAAAGTAGTCGACATTTTCCGAATGAGAAAAAAAGGCAGAGTTACTTCCCTTCTGTTATTTTGACAAAAGAGGATCGATTTTTTTTTTATGCTTAGAAAAATGTCATTTAACAGGAGAAACTGTCTCCCGCACAGGTGAAAGGAGATTTGATCAAATAGGGGGAGACTCCCGCGGAATCCGGGAGGGTTGACAGGTCTGATTTACATACTTGTTTTAGATTTAAAAATTAACAAACCTGGAATGTAGTACTGATTCTTTAGTGACCAAATAAACACTTCACTTAGACAAGTCACCATGGATGTAATTTCTAACTGTAAAGAACAAAAAGAATCGATAAAATTAAATATATATATATGTATGTATATTTTATATGTTTATGTATTTTATAAAAAAATTGGGTTATTTATTTATAAAAACATAGGGTCATAATAATAAACCGAACTCATTTTAAATATTTTAAGATAACCTTTTCCATTACTTCAAAGAAAATATAATACTGGCCTCGGTGGCGTCGTGGTTAGGATCGGTCTACAGGCTGGTAGGTACTGGGTTTGGATCCCAGTCGAGGCATGGGATTTTTAATCCAGATACAGACTCCAAACCCTGAGTGAGTGCTCCGCAAGGCTCAATGGGTAGGTGTAAACCACTTGCACCGACCAGTTCAACAAAGGCCATGGTTTGTGCTATCCTGCCTGTGGGAAGCGCAAATAAAAGATCCCTTGCTGCTAATCGGAAACAGCCCATCTAGTGGCGACAGCGGGTTTCCTCTCACAATCTGTGTGGTCCTTGACCATATGTCTGATGCCATATAACCGTAAATAAAATGTGTTGAGTGCGTTGTTAAATAAAACATTTCTTTCTTTCTTTCAAAGAAAATATGTGCAGAATTTCTAAACACATATATGACATGTTCATTTTGACTGCATTTTTGACAATCTTGAAAACCAAGCAGGTGAATAAAAGTTTAACAATTCATATTTTCACAAAATCAACTTCATTGAAAATTATCCAAATTTGTCATGCCCCACTTGTTTCAAATAAAAATCAGGCACATGAATACCAAGCCACAATACAACCACACAGTTTGCACTCCTCTTTCATGAAAAACCAATAGAACTTTTAAAATAACTCGTTGGCAATCACCAAGTGTAAATATTTATTTCATATTCATAATACAGAAAGATATCGCCTCTTAGTCTTACCGCCTATTATACTGATAAATGTATAAAGATGGAATATAGTTCACTCTAACCTAAAAAGTAACTTCAACTACATGTAAATCTAACTAATCCTAACCCTACTAACGAAAATAGGGGGGGGGGGGGGGGGTAGCGGTCGGATATTTTACCGAGACAAACAATGAAATAGAGAGAGAGCGAGAGAGAGAGAGAGAGAGAGAGAGAGAGAGAGAGAGAGAGAGAGAGAGAGAGAGAGAGAGAGAGAGAGAGAGAGAGAGAGAGAGAGAGAAAGAGCGAGAGACAGAGACGGGGGGGGGGGGGGGAGACGCACTCAAGAGAGATATACTTTCATTAAGTTGATTAACTATTTTAACACAGTTAAAAGTGCCAAATGAAAATTCTTATGTAATATATTACTCAGTTATTTAGCTTTGGATAAATAAATGATAAATGTTGAATGGTTGATAACTAAACATGGTAAACACATTAAACTTTGTCACTGTTTACAAATCACTCCATTGCATTTTGTATTTGCTTAATTCCCACCTTTATTGGTGTTCCACCTTGTCAAAGTAGAAGAATGTGGCATTTTAATTATTGTTGTATATTTTAAAATATAACCCACAGGGAAATAAATTAAAATTAATGTACACGTAGTTATAATATTGTTTAAATATTCCAATCTTCAGACATTTGTTTCTAAGGCTCATTTTGAACTTTCACACACGCATACAGGGTAGAAACGCTATTCTCGAATAAATGTACAAGTTTCTTATATCATAAACGCATACTCTGATTTACAAACACCCTTTATCACCCTTTAAACACACAAAAATACACAGAAGAAAGAACAAATAATATTAATAAAATATATAAATTATAAATTAAAAAAGAAGGAAGAAAAACGTTACACGCACACATACAAACGACCTTCACCTTTCTGTATCGACCTTTGCTTGGAAGCGTCTGAGTTATCAAGTGTCACTTGTTGGTCTTTTTGCAAGGATGGTAAATATTTTATAGCAACACCGTGCCATTACATCTTTTCGTGAACATTTATATAGTTATTTTATATAGCTTTAAATGATAAAACGACTTTCAAGATGGGAACATTTATATCGATTGTTATTGTTGGCTGTTTTGCCGGTTGACCTTGACAGCTTTAAAGTTCCATACATGAAAATTGATGATTGACTAAAAAAACCAAGAACCTTTTTGAAAAAAATTAAAATTAAAAAAATAGCTCCAAATCTATAGCACTGACTTTTGTTTCAATACAGTCACGGTTTGCATGCATATATAGATTGTACAACATATCTCAAATTGATTATTATATCAATGTGAATTAGTTCTGTAACTGAGTAAGGTCAACAACTTCAGTTGAACAACATGGGGTGGGGGGAGGGGGCACAGTCGTTTTGGCTTCATACATAATTTTAAAGTACTTTAAAAATATTAAGATAAATTTTTGGTAAATCGTTCAATTTTTAAATTACATTATTTACATTAAAACAGAAAATATCCACACGACACTTTGTACTCAATGGGGGCCAGAACGTAGCCCAGTGGTAAAGGGCTCGCTTTATGCATGGTTGGTTTAGGATCAATTCCCATCGTTGGCCCCATTGGGCTATTTCTTGTTCCAGCCAGTGCTCCACAATTGGTGTAACAATTTAAGGCCGTGGCATGTACTGTCCTGTCTGTGGTATGGTGCATATAAAATGACCCTTGCTGCTAATTGAAATCTGTTTGATCCTTAACAATATGTCTGATGCCATATAACCATAAATAAAATTTGAAGAGTGCGTTATTAAATAAAACATTTCCTTTGTTCCTTCTTTCCTTCCTTCGTACTCACTGTTAAGCAGTCATCAATCCAAACTTATTTGGTGTGCTAGCTGTAATCTAAAGCATCATTTTCAGTCATTGAAATAAGTAGTTTGATTGTTCAGGTTACCAGGAGGTTAACACATGTCAAGAAAGTCAAGAATGGTACTTTATTCTCCATGAAATCTTATTAACTGAAAATTACTCCATATAAATTAGTACTGTGCAAATATAAAATACAAGAATCAGTACAAGAAGTGATGTGAATGAATAACAGGGTTTAGGCCCATGAAATAATAACAAAAGTTTCATTTAGCCAGTTGGTAAAAATGGTGGAATATTCATAAATGACAGATGATTTTCGAATTAGCTTTTTGGCTAATTAGTAATGAAATGTATTTGCTAAATTCAACTTTAATTCGCATTTGTAATTTTGGCGAGTGACAGTTTAAACCCTGAATAACAACATGTTATTGTGTCTGTGAAGGAATTTTATAGAAATAACAATGGAAATAGTAACGTTTATAAATACAAGGTACATCACAACCTAGAGGTTATCAAGCTCATAATTTATAATAACCTGTACATGGGTTAGCACAGTTTGCTTATTTTACTGCCAACTTTCCATCATTGTCTGAAATTTGATTTTAATATTACAAAAGTAGTAAGAAAGTATGAAGAAATTATGGTTGAAAAGAAAGCAAATGACAGCAATTGTTAAAACTTGGTTAAATTATAACCAGTATTTTGTTTTGAGGCAGATTCACTACATACACAGAGACACTATTGTAATTGTTTACAGTGCACATACATGCATATAATCTATGCTTTTGTTTGCTATGTTTTCAGGCTGATTCTATGAAAGTTTTAGTGACTGGAGCTGCTGGTCAGATCGCCTATTCACTGGTGATTGCAGTTGCAAAGGGAGATGTGTTTGGTAAAGATAAGGTAAAAAAAAACAAATCATGGCATGGTACCTTTTTTTAGTCACACTCTTTAGTATTAAACACGTAAGTTGTCTGCTTGTTTTAATGTTAAATTTGATTATATTTCATGTTAAATTGAATGTTTTCTAATACTACTTATGTATAAACCTATTTTTGGCTTGTGTATACAAACCAAAATAAGCTTATATAAACTTACATCTAGGTTGTAATATTTTTTTTATTATTGAAAAAAAATAAAAGACTAATTTCTAGGAAGTCTGATTTTGTCAGTTTTACATGAACAGTAAATTGGTTATACCTTAAAATAAAGTTGCTTAAGTGATATATGGTACAAATGGAACAGTAGTTAGTACAGTATGTGGAGGCATGCTGTAGAATACTATAGAATACTGACACCACTAACCTCACTATTTGTAATTTTAGCCGATCACTCTTGTTCTGCTGGACATTCCTCCAATGATGGAAGTGCTGGAAGGTGTTGTCCTGGAGCTCAATGACTGTGCTTTGCCACTACTGAGAGGTGAGATAATTAGTCAGGGTTTCTGTCAAGACTTGTTTTAGGGTGTGGAGTTCATTTGAATACTATAGTAAAAAGGCTTCGAGGATGGGTAGCTCGTTTGAACCAATGTGCTCTAGTGGTGTTGTTAAACAAAACAACGTTGAAACATTTTGATCAGGGTGGGGGGGGGGGGTGTAAACACTATTTATTCCCAAAATGCTAAGATACATTTTTCTGCAATCGGAAAATTATCCCTTCTACTTTTATGATAGAAGTTGCATAGGCCTAGTTATTGATAAATTAATGACAACTGAAGATTTTTTCACTGCCAAATATTTTTAACACCTCTAACAAAAACAAAATCGCAATTTTGAGTGTATGTTCCCATATATCGAGAAAGTTGGTTGTCTAATGTCATATTTTGTCATTGTGGTGATGTTAAAAGGTATGTACATTCATTTGATGTTGTTAGAACTTAAAACTATATGCTGGGGTTATGGAGTGGTGTGTAAGTTAAATTTCATTACTACATCCATGTATGCTCAATTAATAGTAAAAGAAGGGTGTTAATTTTGAAAAAGTAATTAAAAACTTTATCATATATAATTTTTCTTCATACCTAGTGTATGTACTGTCCCATCACTGAGAAAGTATATGTGTTAAATAGTGTGTTTACTACTAACTGGAAGGAATAGCTTGAGTGATAGAAAATGGTTTCTTCCATTCTGAAGACCAAATTAGGCAAGTAGTACTCTATTCAAGCAATGTGCTGGAGTATCATTAAACAAACATCGCTTCCCTTTAATATATTTGATAAAACATTTTACAATACATATATTTATTGAAGTTTATAGTTTACTTATGGATAAATAATTTCCTTTGTGGTGGTTTTCTCAAACACAGAGGTAATTGCAACAGCAGATGTAGCCGAGGCTTTCAAGGACATTGATGCTGCCATGCTTGTGGGAGCCATGCCTCGCCGAGAAGGTATGGAGAGGAAGGACCTCTTGGCTGCCAATGTTAAGATCTTTAAGGAACAGGGTGCTGCCCTAGACCAGCATTCCAAGAAAACTGTGAAGGTAAATTTACCAACAAGTGATTTTAATAAAGATAAAAAGAACGGAAATTGTTTTTGCCGTACTGTAACTCATTGGACTCAAAATCACCATGACTGGTTTATTGTTGGTTTTTTTAATTTTAAACTTCAATTTATTCATCTCCCACCCATCCAAATTCCTAAACCTATTAATTCACTGCTAAAATTAATCCTGCTTATTTTTACATTACTAATCTTCAATAATATCAATAATATTGTAGTTAAAGCAACAAATTGATGCAGGTGGGACTAATGTCAGCAGCTGAGCCACAGGTTTTTCCCGTCCCTAATCCCCTTGTGCTGTGTCTGGCACTCATTTCTGTCTGTACCTGTTACTTCTCATGGTGTGAACACTTATCATGGTATAAGCCCAGTGTGGATCACATGGAACTCCGACAGTTTCCGTCTAAAGCTCTGCATCATCCTACTGAAAAAAAAGGATTCAGTAATGATCCTTTTGCTCCAATTGCTTGAAGCAGAATGTGGTGAATAGCTTAATATATAGTATCAATAATACATCACTTATTCATTTAAAATATTAACTACATATTTATTTGATTTTTATAATATCTAAGATGAATTGCATTTGTGGTTTTGACTCCGAACATAAAATGCTGCAAGTCATATTTCATATTTTTCTTTTTTCAGAAGATAGGTAATAAAAAAAGTGTTTGTTTTTTTTCAATTTCTGTGGGTAATGTTCTTTGATATTTCTTGTAGGTTGTAGTTGTTGGGAACCCAGCCAATACCAATGCATTGATTGCTTCTCACTATGCACCTTCCATTCCCAAGAAGAATTTCTCCTGTCTGACACGACTGGATCAGAACAGAGCTCAATCACTGGTAGGTACAGGTTGAAATCAGTGCTGTGGTGAGGGTGTCAAACACCCAATAGTTGTAGCTTGATGTCCATCACTGGTAGGTACAGATTGAAAACAGTGTTGTGGTGAGGGTGTTGAACACCCAATAGTTGTAGCTTGATGTTAATCATTGGTAGGTACAGGTTGAAATCAGCGCTGTGGTGAGGGTGTTGAACACCCAGTAGTTGTAGCTTGATGTCAATCACTGGTAGGTACAGGTTGAAAACAGCGCTGTGGTGAGGGTGTCGAACACCCAGTAGTTGTAGCTTGATGTCAATCACTGGTAGGTACAGGTTGAAATCAGCGCTGTGGTGAGGTAGTCAAACACCCAGTAGTTGTAGCTAGATGTCAATCACTGGTAGGTACAGGTTGAAATCAGCGCTGTGATGAGGTAGTCAAACACCCAGTAGTTGTAGCTTGATGTCAATCACTGGTAGGTACAGGTTGAAATCAGTGCTGTGGTGAGGGTGTCGAACACCCAATAGTTGTAGCTTGATGTCAATCACTGGTAGGTACAGGTTGAAATCAGTGCTGTGGTGAGGGTGTCGAACACCCAGTAGTTGTAGCTTGATGTCCATCACTGGTAGGTACAGGTTGAAAACAGTGTTGTGGTGAGGTAGTCAAACACCCAATAGTTGTAGCTTGATGTCCATCACTGGTAGGTACAGGTTGAAATCGGTGCTGTGGTGAGGGTGTTGAACACCCAGTAGTTGTAGCTTGATGTCAATCACTGGTAGGTACAGGTTGAAATCGGTGCTGTGGTGAGGGTGTCAAACACCCAATAGTTGTAGCTTGATGTCAATCACTGGTAGGTACAGGTTGAAAACAGCGCTGTGGTGAGGGTGTCGAACACCCAATAGTTGTAGCTTGATGTCAATCACTGGTAGGTACAGGTTGAAAACAGCGCTGTGGTGAGGGTGTCGAACACCCAGTAGTTGTAGCTTGATGTCAATCACTGGTAGGTACAGGTTGAAATCAGCGCTGTGGTGAGGTAGTCAAACACCCAGTAGTTGTAGCTTGATGTCAATCACTGGTAGGTACAGGTTGAAATCAGCGCTGTGGTGAGGTAGTCAAACACCCAGTAGTTGTAGCTTGATGTCAATCACTGGTAGGTACAGGTTGAAATCAGCGCTGTGGTGAGGTAGTCAAACACCCAGTAGTTGTAGCTTGATGTTAATCACTGGTAGGTACAGGTTGAAAACAGCGCTGTGGTGAGGGTGTCGAACACCCAATAGTTGTAGCTTGATGTCAATCACTGGTAGGTACAGGTTGAAAACAGTGCTGTGGTGAGGTAGTCAAACACCCAATAGTTGTAGCTTGATGTCAATCACTGGTAGGTACAGGTTGAAAACAGTGCTGTGGTGAGGGTGTCGAACACCCAGTAGTTGTAGCTTGATGTCAATCACTGGTAGGTACAGGTTGAAATCAGCGCTGTGGTGAGGTAGTCAAACACCCAATAGTTGTAGCTTGATGTCAATCACTGGTAGGTACAGGTTGAAAACAGCGC
Organism: Gigantopelta aegis; assembly: GCF_016097555.1. Taxonomy (NCBI): domain Eukaryota; kingdom Metazoa; phylum Mollusca; class Gastropoda; order Neomphalida; family Peltospiridae; genus Gigantopelta; species Gigantopelta aegis. The sequence goes on from NC_054702.1 coordinate 34,922,394, forward strand.
TGTGGTGAGGTAGTCAAACACCCAATAGTTGTAGCTTGATGTCAATCACTGGTAGGTACAGGTTGAAAACAGTGCTGTGGTGAGGGTGTCGAACACCCAGTAGTTGTAGCTTGATGTCAATCACTGGTAGGTACAGGTTGAAATCAGAGCTGTGGTGAGGTAGTCAAACACCCAATAGTTGTAGGGGTGGGACGTAGCCCAGTGGTAGAGCGCTCGCTCAATGCGTGGCCGGTGTGGGATCGATCCCCGTCGGTGGGCCCATTGGGTTATTTCTTGTTCCAGCCAGTGCACCATGACTGGTATATCAAAGGCCGTGGTATGTGCTACCATGTCTGTGGGATGGTGCATATAAAAGATCCCTTGCTGCTTATCGAAAATATTATCCCATGAAGTGGCGACAGTGGGTTTGCTCTCAATATCTGTGTGGTCCTTAACCACATATCTGATGCCATATAACCGTATATAAAATGTGTTGAGTGCATCGTTAAATAAAACATTCCCTTCCTTCCTTTCCCAACAATTGTAGCTTGATGTCCAGTCAAAAACTACAAGACATTAAAGCCTCAACCAAGTACAGTGTTTGAGATTAAAAATTTGGGGCAGTATCCCAGTCGGCTACTAACATTTCAAAATCTGGTATCCCACCTGACAATTTAGTATCCCATTTAAAGACATACTGTCACAGATTTAAGGACCTTATTTCTCTAAAAATAAATAATAAGTCAAAATTACATTAATTTTTACAGACCAAATCTAGCTATTGCATCACTTTAACTACACCATGATGCAGTGAAATCCATGTCAACCCTCTCAGCAATGTTAGTTTTTGAATTATGGACCATTACCACAATTCAATTATTGTTTTACAAAATATCATTAATAAATGGAGTAATTTGAATTTAGTATTTAAATTTAATTTCACAAAATTCTAGTTATACTGTAGTTATACTGAGATATTTAATTCTACAGAATTCTTGTTGTAGGTTGCTCACCGTATTGGCATCCCCAACAGTGACGTGAAAAACGTGATTATCTGGGGTAATCACTCCTCCACGCAGTTCCCAGATGTGCGACATGCAAAAGCTGTAATCGGGGGTAAGGTGGTTGCTGTACCCGATGCTGTGAAGGACGACTCCTACCTTAAAAATGACTTCATTAAGGTGAGGCCTTTCACTTATACGTAATGGGGGAAAAAATTATAGTCTGTTATGGATGGGGTTCAGTGATAATGTAAACTAAATTGAATAACCAAGATTATTAACAAAGGTGCTTATGTAAATATTTTTTTATCGTAAATATTTGTTAAAGTGAAAGTTCCACATGATTTTTTAGTCTTTGATGTCATAAAATGATTTAAAAAGTAGGGTGGCAGTTTTTCAAACAGAATGAAGATATAAATATTTAAGAGATGGTGATCATACTTAACAAAAGAGGGCAACTTTGATGACATATTCTCTCTTGATCATCATCCAAAGTACTTTATAGACATTTCTACAGACTGCACAAAATAAGTGATGGCCTTCATTCTAGTTGCATAATGATGAAGAAGCGAGATATATAACAGTTTAGGCAAAGGCGTCAAAATTAACAATTTAAGCCATTTATTTTTTATGCAAAAACTAAATCCTATTTAATTTTACATAACTGATTATTACCAATAGCAGAACTACGAACTTACATCAGTGTGGGGGTGGGGGGGTGGGGGGGAGAGGCCACCACATTGTCTATTAGTTTTGTTGTGGGGCAACAGTAAAATATATAAAGTGATGTGGAAAAACAAGATGTGATTATGGTCTATTGAGTACTACCGTATAAATGAGGTCGTAAATTTAATGCATGATTGTAAAATGTGTTATGTAGAACTAGAAAAGTGCAAGTGAGGCTGCAAGGCAAAAATGGGTTACACTCCGTGGTTATTAGTGATCAGTTTTTTTTTTTTTTGTATCACAGACTGTCCAGCAACGAGGAGCAGCTGTGATTAAACTGAGGAAGTTGTCGAGTGCCATGTCTGCTGCCAAAGCCACATGCGACCACATGCATGACTGGTTTTCAGGAACTGGGGTCAGTTAATCAGTGTAATTACTGGAATTAATAGTTATATACCTTCCATTCAATAGCCGATGATTAATAAATCAATGTGCTCTAGTGGTGTTGTTAAACAAAACAAGCTTTCTTTCTAATAGTTATGTACTAGTCATTATGTAATGGTAAAAGTAATTAATGCTGTCAATAAAATTCAAGAGGGGTTGATAAAAACAAGGAAACAGTGATATGAATGTCAGTTATTTATTAGCAATTCAGCTATGGTAATTAATTTCATATTGTCATGTTGGTAGTGTACAGCTTCTGCTAGTACAAACATTTGGTATCTTCATTGATGAGTTTCTCTGTTTTTTTCTTTTAAAAATATTTCTTTAATTTTTTTTTTTTAATTTACTTTTCACAAGTTAATTGAATCATTAATATTCATAGCAAAATACTTAAAAATAACTTTTTGTTAGCGTTTTCTTCTCCTTGTTTATTTTTTTAATAAATTACTTTAATGAAAGCAGCTATTTCTCATTTTAGGATTCTTGGGTCTCCATGGGAGTTATTTCGGATGGCAACTCCTACGGTATCCCTGAAGGACTGATGTACAGTTTTCCAGTGAAGATACAGAATGGCAACTGGCAGATTGTCCAAGGACTAGATATTAATGATTTTTCCCGTGCGAAAATGGATGCGACCGCTAAGGAACTATTGGAGGAGAAAGCAATGGCACTGGCTGCTTGCCAGGGTTGACAATCCTCGCGGCTGTGACATACTTTCTCGCAGGTCAGACAGGTTCTAGTAGTACTAGTGCTATTTTTGGTAATCTGGCCACATGTTTGAACACAGATGTAGTGGTCAGTCTTAGTGGACACCAGAATGAACATTTTTCTTCATTTCTTATGTCTGTCACCAAAATGGTTATGTGTAAATTTATATTTTAAATGTGTTCAGTATTTCAGTGTAATTGTTTATTAGTAGGTGTTAATATTCTTGTCAGCAGTAGATACTTTTTACATATCTCATGATATATATATTATATATTTGAAAACATTTTTTTACTCGAGTTACTCGGTAACAGAATAACAGCTCAACATACTGTTTATCACTAAGCTTGTTTTCGGTATCCATTAACATCTATCCAGGACAATCCGCATCTTACGTGTGTACCCAGGACAGTGTGCTTTAACCTTAATTGGATCTAAGTACAGAAACTATTTGAAGTAAAATCAGTTCAGAAGTTTTTATTTTGATGGATGACTTTTGAGGAATAAAAATTTGTTTGGAAATAGATCTATTGTTTTAGCAGTTTTTCAAATACATTTACCAGTATTGATAACAATAAATATACTTGCCATCTTTAAAGTGTCATAGTGCTAATTGTGGTGAACTAAGCAGTTATAAACTAAAAAGTGGAAAAAAATTGTATATTTATAAACAAAATAAATGGGATTTTTTGTTGTATGTGTTGGAACCTGTTTGTGGTGTTAGGTACTGATGGTTTTATCAGTTTTTGTCCTAGATATTGGTGCATTAGTACATGTCATTTTCTGGTAGAACCAAGCTGTCATTATGTGGTAGAACATTTTAAAATTAACCTACATTAAAATAGATTACTTTTGTGTCGTTATTACAGCTAGCAGCCATTGAAATTAAGGTCATCTTGCGCTGGCAACTTAGTACAGATAATCACTTAACTTTTGATAATTATTTTATACAATCTTTGACATGAGGTGAAAATGTTAACATCTGACCGAAATATTATCATACTTGGTGTACCCGTAAAAAGTATTGTTTTGAAGAGGTATTTCTTGCATATCCCTTCTGCAATGTATATCTATTTTAACTTTTGATAAAGGCCAGTTTTGATTGGTCCATTGGATAGCGTTAACTGTACAGTTGAACACAGAGGTGTCAAATTTGCTCGAACCAAAAAATTACTTGTGTTAAAGCATTTAGCTAGTCTTGGTTCAAATGCTATTACTTTGTTTTTTCCTGCAATGAATCAGAGCTGTTTACAACTGCATTTTGGCACTCGTAATATAATCTTGTACTGTATAAGACATTTGTGACAAAATTAGGTTGTGTCTTGTTTTGGGCAACTCTAGGATTTCCACTGGTTTTTATGACTTTGACACAACAATTTTTGATTGTATTTGCAGTTATCTTGATTTGTGTTTGTGGAAAATAATTTGGATATTTTATAAGAGATAACATATTCATGGTACATTTTGGCCATTACAATACTAGAATCTGTGTTTGCGAGCCAGTGTCACAGCTGCCATAGATAGCATTTGGTTTGTCTTCACTGAATGTATGTAAACATTTAAGAGAAGACAGAGAAATGTTCACAAAATTTGGCATACACAATAATTTTTTAATACAATGAGGGTACCATAGCAAGGCCCTTGTATAAAATCTATATAGCTATAAATCAATGGTCCAACGAGATTTAAGTGCATAATGTATTTATATTCAATTTGAGCTGCTTTAGTTGTAAGTGTACATGTATATGTTTCACATTAAAGCTCACTTTAATCAAGCTTGGGAAATGTTTTTGTTTTTATGTGTAATTGCATTGTCAAAACATGATAAATTTACAACAGAAAAAATGTGAATTAGGCATACCACATGATTATTTGAAAAGACATCTTTTTTAAAGGGACAGACCCTAGTTTCTAAACACTAAGGCATATTTTTTTTACTATTAGAGCCGTTTTTGACAACTGAAATTATAACTTTACTTAGATTTTGTTTACCTTCGAAGTGTTTTGGTGATCCTGGCGTTTTTAATATCACAAAATGCATTTCGCTTATTTTTAAAAACGCACGTGCCTCCGAGAAGTAACAGTTATGGAATCAAGTTTTAGTCTATTTTTAGAGGGTATTTATTGTTTACCTTCGAAGTGTTTTGGTGATCCTGGTGTTTTTAATATCACAAAATGCATTTCGCTTATTTTTAAAAACGCACGTGCCTCCGAGAAGTAACAGTTATGGAATCACGTTTTAGTCTATTTTTAGAGGGTATTTCACCATTTCAAAGTCACAAATTTTTTTTTCACTCGATTGTAACTTTATACAAATGTGTTACAGGTTTGTAGATTAACTAAACTTAGTGTACATTTTCATGGGCTGAAACTAGGGTATGTCCCTTTAAAAAAATACAATTGAACAGAGCGCGATGTCTGTGTGGTATCGGCCACTCTGTTGTTTTCTTAAGCTTATCAATGAATGGAAAATTATGGATATTAGCAATGAAACTATACTTATATTTTACAAACTTCATATCATAGACCAAGATGCATATTAATTAATTAACTCAGTGACAAGTGAACTGGTGTTTTATTAAGATGTGTACAGTATTATTTTATGATTTTAACACTGATTTATAAATCTTTTTTTGTTAGATGGGGAGGGGTTGGTGTATCTACATCCCCCCTCCCCAGTAATTAACAGTATAATCCTAACCATGAAGCTCTCTTTGTTGTATAGACCAAATTCAAGTAAATTCTTTATTTGAAATAAATATATAAGTCATTTTGGTTCTTGTTTTCTTTTTGTCAAAATGGTTTCTGAAGTGACATCAGTATTATGTTTGCCTGACAATAAATACAGAATATCAGGTTACTATGTTTTGATATCGTGGTTATTTGGCGAGGTTTAGATAACAGTGTAACAGGCGAGCTTCAGCGAGCCTGTTACACTTATCAAACCGAGCCAAATAACCACAATATGAAAACGTAGTAACCTGATATTTTTTATCAGGCAACCCCTTTCAAGTTATATTTTTGTAATATGTGTTAGTCAAAAGCGGTATAGAAAGTATTAGTTTTATTATGTAGAAAATACTACCGGAAGTCAGACAATAGCAGGTGCCCAAAAGCCTAAAAGGTATGTTTCCATATTTTAAATAAAATACTTTGATTATATTTCAAAGTCTGTTGTGTCACATTACAATTTTTGTGCCTTTTTGTGTGAAATAAACTCAAGTTCATATATGACCTGAAGAAGATCTACATCACTGACTGCTAGTGACTGACGTCATACGCTTTTCCAATGTAAACATTCTTTGCATGAAGCTACTTGCTTTTTTGTTTCAAAATGTTTAATTCAAAATGCTGGCTAGTTCCGAATAGAAGAGAATAATGGAGAATTGAAAAATAAGAGGTAATTTGACATTACATGAAGTGTAAATGTTAGATTTATTTATGAAGTTCAACAATTATTGCTGTAAATGGATGTTTAAAAAATAGAAAACTACCTACCTGAAAATTTCCATCATGCGCACAACTCATTTCCTAGTGACATGATAATACTTTGAATTATCAGATCAATACGAAGCATGGTTGCATGATAAATGTGTTTAGCACATATGGTCATGTTGCCTGGAATAATAATATTTGTGATATATCCCTTCTATAAATGATGTTAAAATTACTGCAATGCATAGCCCATCTCTGCCCATATGGGTAATAAATCATATGTACTGTCTAAGAAGATACACTAAAAGGTCCCTTGATACTAATTAGGAGATACAAGTCTTTTAGTTTTTGATATAAATTGACAGGGACTCTACTTTTGAAGACCCGTAAAATGTTCCCAGATTTTTAGTTCCATGTATTTTCATCTCTGATAATATACGTGGCAAAATAATTAAGGGCCAATAAATATGTTTGGCTTTTTTTTATAAATATGGTAGAGAAAAAAAAAAAATTCTTCTATTGTTAGATGTTGACACAGTGGCATGTTGGTAAGTTTAAACAACCAATTAAAGCCAACAAAATGCAAGTATCGTTACGGATCAACATGTAATGAATCCAAGCTAAATGTGCATTTTGGTACTTTTCATAAATGTATATAAAAAACAATTCCACCATCTGCAACATTTTTGCATGTACAATGGGTATAATGTTAAAGGTAGGGTCAACTCAAACAAGAGCCTTGTGTTGGAAAGATGCATACCCGGACCACCAACACATACTGACATTTTAGCAAATGAAAAACGCGTAATTTTAGAGTTAATAAAAAACCATGATTATTCCTGCTAACTGGGGTAAGCCATTTTGTTTCGTTTTTGTGACGTCCAGTGGGATAGCTTGGGGCGAAGTGATGTCAGCTCCTGACCATCTCCTGTATATACAGTGTAAACAAAAGCAGTAATTTTCGACAAGGCGCTTCTCTTTGATCAACCTGACTTGTAAAACAGCATAAATGACGTAATAATATAATAAACTATTCAACTAAATATATTTCAAGTTGCATTAACGGAACAAAATGGGGTTATAGTATTTTTCTCTGTTAAATAATCCAAAGGAAAAATGTACACTATTAGGCCTATTGATATGCTACGTTGGAGCAAAAAACGACAACCCACGATACCCAAGTGATAATTTTCTTTTCTTTGGGACTACGTAATTGGTCAGTTCTGTGGTTTTAGATGGAAAAGTCTACGTAATCAATAGTTTTACAGAACTATTTACAGTAATAAACCATGTCCATTACAATTTTAGGGGTGACAGGTAATATTCCACAATACCGGTATGTATTTTTGTGTCTAGACAGTGTCAATTAATTGGCTCGTCTAGTTACCAATCAAATACACACCTGCCAGTCAGGAATCACAGGTAGAAGCAACTAACAGCATAGACCAATTAACTAAGAAAACACTCTGTGTATCATTTCAGTACGTAGGTTAATGCATGGGCAAAACATTGTTAATTGTTTTGACTTGTTGCGTAGCCACTTTGACAATGGTATTTTATTTTGTATTCAAAGATAATATATATAGTGCTGGATATACTTATTGCTGGCTTTCTGGGATGTGTATTATTACAGAACATTGCAATGTACGACTATTTATCATCCCGCAAAAACCAGATAGATTGTGTTTTTCTAGTTCTAAGGCTCATTTCTGACGTTGCACATTAAGTATTACGTAACTACCAGCTCGCCAGAGGGCGTACTCACTGAGATAATACAAAATGGCTGTGCCCGTTATATATAATAGCCGTCACATTTAACCGTTTTATTAATCAACTATACGATTATACGTGTTGATATTAAGCAATAATGTGCATTATATATTGTTGAATATGCATACCAGGCCAAATGCCTTAATTGTCCTCTTCTTTAATGAAATGATGTTTAGAAGTAATCTGTTAACAAAACTTACAAAAGTAAGATTTGACAATAGGAAAGAATTATCAAAAGGCGAAGGAGGATAATCAAAATTCTAATTAAAGAATTTTTCTGTTTACACACACATACTAATAATCATCACAATCATTATGATTAATATATTTGGAGAAAAAATATAGAAAATAATTGTTACAATAACTGAAATACCTAAAAAAATCTTATATATTGATGCTGTCATTTCCACCATACTGTCCTTCAAAGTGATATATTATTTAACAAGAGAGAATTAACTTGCTGCTACCACATTGATTACTTTTACTGATTAACAGAAATCAGTAATATCCAAAACAAGATGCAAATACTGTGGCCTTTCACATAATGTACCAGTTCCACTGCATTGGTTGCAACAGGAAAACCCCAAATACATGTAGGTCAACCTGTCAAGGGGGGAATTGATCCTATGACCTGTAACACCTCAGCTGAGCATTCTACTACTTAAGCCAAACTCAATTCTGATGTTAAAGAAATGTATGTGAAATGTTCAACATTATATACACTGAGAAAATGAAATAATATGGGAACACTAGGTATTGTCGAACATATTTAAGTCACTATCAGCATAGTAATGTCTGTATAAAGTACAAATATGTAATACGGGACTGAATGTCAGTAATAGGAGACTTCATGTGAGAACACTGGTAATATTTTGACACAGTAGATGAGATTTTTGATTGCCGCTAGTGTTGGTGTGATCCCTTATTTCTTTCCATCAGTATATTTACAGTGCCATTTACTTCAAACCTATGGAGACCATACATTTGTTTTGTTTAGCAACACCACTAGAGCACATTGACTATTGGATGTCAAACATTTGGTAATTTTTGACATATAGTCAAGAGAGAAAACCCGCTACATTTTTCCATTAATAGCAAGGGATGTTTTATATGCACCATCCCAGACAGGATAGCACATACCACAACCTTTGGTATACCAGTCGTGGTGCACTGGCTGGAGTGAGAAATAACCCAATGGGCCCACTGACAGGGATTGATCCCAAACCGACCGCCCATCAAACAAGCTCTTTACCACTGGGCTAGCAGCCGCTACATCCCGCCCCTGGTTAAATGAAACAAGACCCATTAGGCTGTAGAGTGATGTTTCATTCTACTCAAAAACTCGCACTCAAAGGAAGCATCATCTTATTTCTCTTAACTCTTTGGCTCCAAAATCATAAAATTACACATAAAACTTAATTTATCTTTGACTTGCCATTTCAAGAAGACAGATGGTAGCCCAGTGATATAAACAATAGCTGGCAGGCAGCCATTAAGAATTACCAGTGGCCATCTACCATATACAAAAGTTTAGACTATTAACTTCCTAGTCAGGAAGATTATGTTAAATACAGGTCAATGATGTCAAAGTACATCTTAACAGTAGAAAAACACACCCTCTAAACTGATTAGTCACACTTAATACAGAAGTCCCTTTCCAAGTTTGTTTTAATGACAGCACTAGAGCTCATTGATTAATGAAACATTAGCAATTGGATGTCAAACATTTGGTAATTCTGATACGTAGTCATCAGAGAAAACCTGTTACATATTATGTTCTAATGCAGAAAGAGATCTTTTATATGCACTTTCCCCAAGACAGAAAAGCACATGCCATGGCCTTTGACCAGTTGTGGTACACTGGTTGGAATGAGAAAACCCCTATTCAGTTGAATGGATCCACCTCATTTCTCCAAGTGACCAATGTAATCATCTAACAGCCATTTCAGATTTAAACATCCAGGAGGCACAATAAATGTTTTGTTATTTTTATGTCTGGTGGGTTTGCTAAATTAACATCTGAATGCATATATGGTTTGAACAAAACATTTTGACGGTGATGGGTTTATGGGTATGAGTAATTTTTGACATGTTTTGGAGTTACATCAACATTTTTTTCAAGCAGGCCTATCATGGGCACAACCTCTGACTTCACCAGAGTTCTGCCCATGACGTGGTGGGTATACAGAAATAAAATTGCCTTGTAACCTCTTGCTCCATGTGATCAATTCTGGAATAGCCCTAACAAGTAAAAAGTGACCTGTAAAGAACAAATCATCTTCACATGGTTCTTGGATAGGTGGCCGATTAACACAGGCTTTACAGTGTGATGACGTAGCTACAACTATATCCTTCCTCATGTTTAATACATGTACAATGATGGAATAAACAACTGAGATGTCAGCAGTGAAATTAACTCATTTGTTTTCATACAAGGAATGTTGTAACTAAACTAGTTATGACAATATGACTGTTTGGAGTAGATGATGATGTAACTTATTGTTGTGCTTACATGTATATATTCAACTAAAGTTCAACAAGAGAGATGGGCAGGATGTGAGCATACGAGACAGGGGTCAGGGGTAACCCACTGTCCTCGACAGACAGCCCAGATAGCCGAGATGTGTGCCCAGGACAGCGTGCTTGAATCTTAATTGGATATAAGTGCTATTTCTCACTCTTAGCCAGTGCACCACAACTGGTATAACAAAGGCCATGGTATGTGTTAACTTGTCTGTGGGATGGTGCATATAAAAGATCCTTAGCTTCTAATGGAAAAATATAGCTGGTTTTCTCTCTTAAGACTATGTCAAAATTACCAAATGTTTGACATCCAACAGCCAAATTATTAATAAAGCAATCTACTCTAGTGGTGTCGGTAAACAAAACAGACTGTTAGGTCTCTTTGACATTTTTTTTCATATTGGATAAGAAACCCACTGTGGTTATGTAAATTACTTTATATAAAATATTTATCAACTGGTATATAAATTTGTAATACAGTAAAATTACTGTGCCAAAAATAATTTTTTTAATTTTCAACATCAAACCTGTTAATGGTACGTGTGACAATGAATTATGTTGTTTTACTGATACATAAGATAATATTGATTATACAACATAAATATTAAGTTGACAGGCCAGTAATGATATAAATATCAATGATTCACTGTTGACATACATCAGCTTACATGCATTGTTTGCATTGTCGTCATAGGGAGGAGTTTCAAAACAATTTGTTGTAAGGCAGATGTACTTAACTGACATACTTGAATAATGGAAGGTTATGTTTGAGGGAAACGGCCACACACCTCTAGCTGCCAGTAAAATGTTTTACAAGAACTTTCTTACTGTATTTTAAGTAGTTTTAAAATCAATCGACACTAGTCAACTTGGAAGACTATGAAGCTAACAAACCTTTTTTTTCTTCTTTTTTTTTTGTGAAAGAAAGAAAATGTTTTATTTAACGAGGAACTCAACAAATTTTATTTATGATTATATGGCGTCAGACATATTGTTAAGGATCACACAGATATTGAGAGAGGAAACCTGCTGTCACAACTTCATGGGCTATTCTTTTTGATTAGCAGCAAGGGATCTTTTATATGTACCATCCCACAGAAAGAGTTGTACATACCACGGCCTTTGATATACCAGTCGTGGTGCACTGGCTGGAACGAAAAATAGCCCAATGGGCCCACCGATGGGGATTGATCCCAGACCGACTGCACATCGAGTGAGCACTTTACCACTGAGCTATGTCCCTCTCCCCCCCTTTTTTTTGTAAAGTAAAAATTATACTGAGCAGCTGTAGTTTCAGTATTATTCATACCATAAGATATATTTCTTACATGTGTACAGCCGTCAGAAAGAAGACAGTGTGAGATTACTGAATCATTCATTCATTCTTTTCAATATATTTTCGTGCTTATATCCAATTAAGGTTCAAGCATGCTGCCCTAGGAACACACCTCAGCTATCTGGGCTGTCTGTCCAGGACAGTGGATTGATTAGTCATTAGTGATTAGTGAGAGAGAAGTTGGTGTAGTAGTCTTACACCGACCCACTGAGTCATTAACACTCAATTTAAAGACATTTGATTGTGTAGAAGCCAAAGCCAAGCTGTCCACTGAAAATAAATTTGTGTTTAATGATACCACTATAGTATAGTACATTAATTTACTAATCATCGGCTATTGGATGTCAAACATTTGGTAATACAGACATACAATGGTAGAGGAGACACTCACTAGTAGTAAGCCGTTAAATTTTTGTCATTAATAGCAAGCCAGGATCTTTTATATGCACCATCCCCCAGACAGAATAGCACATACTTATGATTTACCAGTCGTGGTGCATTGGCTGGAACAAGAAATAGCTTAATAGGCCCACCGATGGGGATTGATCCTAGACCGATTGCACTTTAGGCGAGCACTTTACCACTGGGCTACGTCCTGCCCCTTACTAATGCAATGCATGTCCCTTACTGGGCTCAACAGATTTTCATTTCTCTTAAGCACAAGGGCCATAACTGAGTAAATAATGAGTAAATCGCCATGAAATCAAACTTGATCTGTAACAATATATGATACAGTTATACACAGAATGTCACCTCAATATCTTTAGGCATTGTGAAATTTTTTTCTGAAAACTAATGTTCGTATCTCCAAAGTTCAAGGGCCACAACGTTTAAAAATGAGTACATTACCATAAAAGACAAACGTGATGTGTAACAGTACATTATAAATCTATACATAAAATGTCAGCTCAATATTTTGAGGCATTGCAGGAAATAAAGTCTGGGAAATTATAAGACAGAAACCTATATATGTAGTTCCCTCCACCTGGACTGGTAGGGGACTAAAAAGTATGTTCTAAGATACCATATATATACTCTTCAAAAAAAAAGTAGGGGCACCTGAAATATTAAAACATACGTTTTGACCACAGACATCCTAGTAAAGAACGTTAAAGTCTGTTTATCAACACACCGAAACACATTCCATAGTTTGCACGTGCATCATGCAGTTGCCCTGTACACGTGCATGGGGTGTTATTCTCAATTTCCAGGAAGGTCCATTAATAACTGTGGAACATTATTTCTGTCAATCTTTTTCATTCTGTTGATCATACAGTTGTTATTGTTTTGTTTTTAGTCATTTATATTGTTTGAATTTGCAATTTACTGATTAAAAAACATCAACTTTCAAATTTCACTTCTGACCCCAATCGTCCTTCAAGATCTTTGGTGGTCATAAAACCTACTGTAATACTGAACTACTGGTTGTAATGTTTGCCCAATTAATTCACTATTATCATAAAACCATTCCCCACAGCTAATATACCTCACAATTTTGGCAATTGTAAATTCTTATTAGAGTTCCCCTACTTTTTATTAAAAAGAGTATATATATCACAATTTGTTTAAAAATGTATCGCTTGTTGGAAACATTTTGAAACAATTGAAATATAAATGGTATTTACATCTATAATGGCAACTCATGCAGTATTCCAGGTGTACTATATGATGCACAAAATATGACATCATTACTATTATTTCAAATTAACGTTATACATATAAAAATAACAATAAAAGTATTAAAACCCTTGAGAAAGAAAGAAAGAAGTGTTTTATTTAACGACGCACTCAACACATTTTATTTACGGTTATATGGCGTCAGACATATGGTTAAGGACAACACAGATTTTTTTTAGAGGAAACCCGCTGTCGCCACATAGGCTACTATTTTACGACAGGCAGCAAGGGATCTTTTATTTGCGCTTCCCACAGGCAGGATAGCACAAACCATGGCCTTTGTTGAACCAGTTATGGATCACTGGTCGGTGCAAGTGGTTTACACCTACCCAATGAGCCTTGCGGAGCACTCACTCAGGGTTTGGAGTCGGTATCTGGATTAAAAATCCCATGCCTCGACTGGGATCCGAACCCAGTACCTACCAGCCTGTAGACCGATGGCCTGCCACGACGCCACCGAGGCCGGTAAAAACCCTTGAGATAATGAAATCTTTTAAATTTGTATTTTAAATGTTTACACCGTTTTATTTAAACCAAAAATAAATGATTATTAATCCCATTTAAAATATAGGCCATGCATTTGCAAAAAAACATGTTCAATGAGTTTTTTTAAACCATCACCAGCTGTGACCCCCCCACCCCCCCCACACCCCCCAAAAAAAATACTACTTATGCAACAGTTCCTGTATTTATTAACACCATATAATTTATTTTTAGAACGTATACAACAAAAACAAAATTGACTTTTAATTTTTTAATATTAAGCATATCTACAACAAATGAAGCCAATATCCATATATCATGCATGAAACATTTTCAGAGAATGCATGCATTCATATACAATTATGATGTTCAGTCTTCAAACAAAAGGAAGTGTAAACATAGATATGAATATTCCATGCAAATATAAATATGTATGCTAGTACATGTATATTAAATCCCATTATGAAAGTAGTGTTAAGTAGTGATAGTAAGCACCTTTACAATATTATCTTAGTCTTATAAATATCCTTTTCTTAAATACATTAAACACATTTTTTATAGTAATTATAGGCCCACAACTCCATATATTGCACCCAAAAAAACCCAGTCCTTAATCATACAAATTTGTTTTACAGTATTATTTCCATTAAAAAAAAAACCATATTTCACCCTTCTAGATGCTTTTAAAAGAAATGCAAATGATTTTGAAAATTAAACAGAAACAAAATTTAAAAAACATGTATTTTATGGAAAATAGGATTTTAAATATTCTAGAAGTGCGACCTTCATTTATCAATATTGGGACTTTTTAGTTTCACTTCCTATTAGCATGATAATAATATACTTAAAAGTGGTTGTTTTTACAAATTTTGTATTCAATTATATATTGGCATTTAAAAATGTGTGTGTTTGTGAATTCAAACAAACCCCCACCCTAGTAAGACCTGTTAGAATTTTATGACAGGCCAATATCATTATAATGTGGAGGGAAGTGGAGATTGTGACTGGAGGTGGGGGCATGACCACCTTCTGGTTACACCAACCATTACAGTATATGGCATGAAGATCTTCTAGATGTGCACGTTATTTTCTCCAACAAAATCCCACATGGTGACATACTGTCACATATTTGCCATGCGATCTCAACAACTATGCATGGTAGTGTTTCTTTATTCACAAGTGTGAATACAACTAAATACAAAAGGTCAATGTCACCATTACTTCTAAATATAATTTGCCTTCTGGGACTATAAAACTTTTATAACTACCAGTAGTCTTCATTATTCTTGCCGATTCGGACAATTTCTACTAGCCCCATGTTTATAAGAATGTAATCCATGCCATAAAGCTTTTGCATATGATGCCGGAATATTCTGCAGTTTGTGTAATATTCTTAACTGGATGCCAATCAAATAGTTTCCTGGTAATACTATTGGTTCACTTTCTATAAGATTTCATTGCAGAGTTCATTCAAGGTGTTTGCATTATGGACATGAAAAGTGTATGTACCAAGTATTAATTGTAATTACAATTTATGATTAGTTGGTGCAAATAAGGTGAATATAAAATGAAAAGGAAGGGGTATGTAACCATAAAAAATGGTTGGAACATTAACATAATTTGTCATCATCAGTTTTGGTACATAAGCATTGGATGTGATAAATTCAAGCAATATCCATAAAAAAAATTGCTGAGAAAAGTTCAGATATTAAATATACAAAAGATATATTAAAAAGTGAAAATGGGGGATAACCAACAGAAATCAACAAAATGTTGATAAATGAAAATTAAAGACATCGGCCGATGAAAATGGATTTACACTCGTATGCACAGGGTGATATACACAAAGTACTTCCATAGTCTCAGTTTTATAAAGGCATGAGTAAATACTTAATCATTGCCTGGGTCTCAAATATACTTGATGTCCAAAAGAAACTATACCATACTTTGAAAGACTATTGTAGAAAAACCAAAATATGTTGCAGGTTTAAAACATATATTCATGAGAGTGGTGTTTTAGCATGTTGGGAACAAAATTTCATTCCGTAAAAGCAGAAAGATATTTAACTACCCATTTATTTCCATTATCCAAATTATAAAGGAAATTAAATAATTTTTTCTGGGTATAGTTGCCTTTGGACATCACTAAGTAACAATGTCTTGCATAATACCTGGATGAACCGATGTACCTAAACAAATAAAACATGAGGTCTTGAATAGAAACCAGTCTTGTATATGACAAAATCTGGATGTATTAGTCATTGTTCAGACCCTGTTTACCGGTACATCTGAAGCACATTAATATAATTATATGACTTGTTATATTTACCACACTAGTATATAGCAAATAATAGTACTAGGCTATTGAATACTACCTGTGTCAACTGTGCATCTGAAAAAAATATAAGACTTCTTGTACGCAAATATTTATGATAATAAAAGAAAGTGTCTTTTTATGAAAAATAATTATTTTCGAGTTTACAAAAATACATTACAAAAAAAATAAATGGGTTTGGTAATTCTTTAATATACTTGTACTACAATGACTGCATAAAGCAAAGCAAATACAAAATATGTATAATGGCACAAAAACATCTGTGCATGTACATAATATAGCAACAAATACAAAGCCAATAAATCTTGCTAAATAACAATATTAACATGCCAATTAATAAAATGTTATGCATGTATATTACTATATTTTATAGATTGAAAATGTCCCTGGTTTTCCCCTATTTCTTCTGTTATATAATTAAAGAGGGTTTTTATCACTGCATGAATCTTTTGCAATTGTAAAATAAAACTACTTTTATCTATAGAAAAGATATATCTGTTATAAATTAAAGACCAATTAATGCACATTTAGTGTGTGCAACATACTGCAGTCCAAAATTATTTAGTTATTTGGCACACATTCATTGATACCACCCAGTTTGCCGAATATAAGTTTTTACAAAATGCACAAAATAAACAGAAAATAGACATTGTTATATTTGTTTCGGAACAAATTAATTATATATGTTTGCCAAAGTCAACTTTAGTATTTGATTTTAAAAACCCCTCTGTTATGTAGACACCACCATTAATGGATATTACCGTAGCCTGCTTCAGAAAGATATTCAATATACCAACAACTTGTATTCATCAAGTTATTAAAATAATATTAATTTTATCTCTGTTTGTAATATTATAATATAAAACATATTCATATATCTAAAATAAATGTTCTCATGTGTACATGCACAAAATTAAACTCAGAAATATATTATGTAATTAACAGAACTACGGATACAAAACACACCATTATACCAATAATATTCATTTTAAATAAGATAAACACTGTTTTCTGAAACCACACACACACACAAACAGAAGCCCACATTAAACTGTGTATGCTGTGAAACATTTTAACAAGTGGAAAATAATACTTTAAACCCTGGTATGAAATATTATTTACATACCCCAATATGAAAATGAACATGTGGTTTTATGATGAACAAATTATGCCATATAATATTGTAACAATAACAACAAAAAAACACCACTAGATACATTACAAATGTATGTATGCATGCTTATACTGTGTACTTGGTGCCCAAAAATCCCAATTAGTTTTAAATGAATAAAATACAGTTAACTTCAATAAATTAAATTTGAAGGGGACAAAGAAATATGGAGTTTGAGTTTTTTTAACTTCATAGAAGACACTTAAAATTTAAAATTTTAAAATAAAACTAATATGATTTTTTTTTTTTCATATTCTGGAAAATGCAATGCAATGTTTCATTGTTGTACATTGTAATACCAAATAAAACACAAAATAAAGTAAATAATTAAAGTGAATTTAGCATACATAATTGCACAAATTTATATTTAAATGTATTTATTGACAGATGAAGTGAAAACAGAAAGCACAAACACATACTGAACTACATTGAAATAGCACCACCCAATTTTCACTTATTATGGCTATCGTTTGTGTGGTGTTGCTACATGTATAGTATACAACACACACTAACCCTAACCCATGTATACAATTTTGGGTTATTCATTGCCAACCAGAATACATCCAGTTATACAAAATCAGTTAAATGTTGTTGTTTTTTCTTCTCATATCCTTTTAACAACTATAAATCTGACTGGCCTATTTTCAGTCGAGTTCAGCATACATAATTATGTAGTTAAAAGCAGAAATGGAAATATGTGATGGCGATAATATATTTTACGGATTTCATATAAGGCAAATCAACAAAATAAAACATGAATGCACAAAAAGAGAGAGTTCATAATAACGAAAAAATTATAACATTTAATATCGTCTTTCATAACAATATCATTAGTATTACAAAGCATTTAATCAGAATTTTCATAGTTTTGCTGGCAGAATCTTTGAAGGCAGCAAGACAGCAAAATGGCATAATGCACCAAGGCCCTATACTGTGTACAACACAATAGATTGATACATTTTATTTACCTTTGTGAATGATGCATTTTTCTGTAATTACAACCAGAAACATTAAAAAGTGAAAGTTTGTTTTCTTTAAGAACACCACTAGAACACTCATTTATAAATATTCAGTTATTGGATGTAAAAAATTGGGCAATTCTGACATAGTCTTAGCGAGGAAACCCTCTACATTTTTCTAACAGCAGCAAGGGATCTTTTATATTCACCACACCACAGACAGGATAGCACATACACCAGCTTTTAATATAACAGTTGTGATGCACTGGCTGGAACACGTCCCGCCCGACCAGAAACACTGACTGCCACCACTTGCCAAGACATATGACTGATAATTCATTCTTCTGCCACCAACAATAGCAGGCACTCAATTTGGGGATTGGTTTGTAGGATTTTGCTGGAATAGTAAAATGATTCAATATAGATATTTTTTGAGATTCCATCTCATAATCTTATACTTCTGACACAATCCTGCTAAATGTGCAGAATGGGTAGCTTGATCATTCCACTGTTTGAGGTTTGAAAGCTTAATTCTTACCAACTCTGTATATTCAGATAAGAAATTACTTTCAGAGATCGGAGGTTTTTGAGTTTTCGAAGTCTATTATTACTAGTTTATATAGGAAGTTTATGGAAGTCTGACTGTATATACATACATGAATATGTCATGATTTTGTATGATTTGGGAACAGTGAGTGGGGAGGATGTAGCTCATTGAAAGAGTACTTACTTGAGGTGCAATGGGTTATAGGATCAATCACCCTCAATGGACAGAATAGCATCAGTTCTGATGGGTTTAGACAGGGTAAATAAAACAAATTTATAGATGATTTCATAGGACAACTAAAACCCAATAAACATACTAGTAGCACAATTCATAAAAATACTGTAACGAAAAAGTACAAATCTTTGAAAAAACCCAAAAAACCCAGTCACATTATAACTTTAAATTATTTACTTTAAAAAAAAATATTAATCCCTCCCCATCAAACAAAAACACCCATAAAAATTCTACAGAATATACCTCAGTAATGATACATTTGACAAGAATGTGTGAACTCACCACAGAGTAGTTCTTCAAATGTTTACAATATTTTACTGTGAACAATGTTTTTGTATTTATACTTGTGCATGAACGTATCAGAGAATGACTGTTGTCAGATTATGCGAGTACACTACAATAGCATTTATGCAGCCAAACATAGTTCATTAATAATCAACATTCCATACATATACAAAATTTTAAAACATTCAAACGCATACAGAAATTACCATGGGGTTGGGAGATAACTAGTAGAACTGTCATCAGGAAATTTGGTTTTAATCATTGCACGACTATTAACTAATTTGAGCCAAACATCAAATTAGCAGATAGAGAAGCTGAACAAGTCATACTCTGACGAAGCCAATATATCACCACAAGACTGGTATTCACATTGAACCCTCTGAACACGAGGTAAAGAGAAAAGAGGCAGGCCAAAAACAAACACCCGAAGCACAAGCTGAGATAACAAAAGCAAGACGGAAATGAAAAGAACTGGAACGGCAAGCTCAAAGCCATTTCCAGCAGAAAGACAATGACATTGTCTGGGAACATTTTGTTCAGTGTCGCGTCGCGATTCACAACAAGTTTCAGAGATCGCTACACAATTTTAAAACATTAAACAGTAGTTACTAATCAATTTTCAACTGACTAGAAATATTGCTAATCGAGATTTTGAAAACAAAATGTTCCCTGATAGTTAATGCTCTATGCTCTGCAAGCGAGTGATAAGGCTCAGAGTCTAGTCAATTAAGTCATGTTAACTCAACATTAAACGATCTGAAAAGTATTTGCCGAAAATTGTCAGCAGTATATATACATGTACTCTGATAAACAAAAATGTGTTAAGTATCACAAATCTTCAAACACAATGCCAAATAATGTTCAGAAATGAAGTTAAAACTGTCAGAAATTAGACACATAAGATGTAAGCAGGTAAAAAAGAATGGATTTGTTGCTAAATAATTATGATAGGCAAAAGTTCAGTTGCTAAAGGAACCCAATTCAAAATTCCTTTGACACAAAAGATTGTCAGCTGCTGGGATAAATGCACATGTATGCACCTATAGTTAATAAAACCAAAATCCCCAAAACAAACAAATACATGTGGCAACAATACATGTAGTTCATGAACATGTATATGCCTATATATTTTTTCATAGTATATTCAATAGAAACAAATCTACCAAAAAAACACCTCCTTACTTGGATTATTATTTATAAAATAATTTTTTAGATTTTATTTTAATACCTCTTTCTGAATATGGATCATACACTGTTGCATTGTTATACATGCATGTATTTAATATGCTTAATTACTATGCTGAGATGTAAAAAGAACGGTGCTTTAAAATAATAATTATAATACAGAAATGTAATAATTAAATTAAATTTAATTAAACATCCTGTCATCAGCTTTATCTTTCTTCCAATATTTTTAGTGAATTATCACTTTAATCCATGGAAATCTTACTTCTCAAAGACAATTTTGAGTACATGTATGAACATGTATATCTTTTTAATGCACAAAATTAATTATATTTTTAAAATTGTAACAAGAAGCTCAACATTACTGGAATACCACTTTAAATGATTTGGCTTTGTCATAAAAATTATTGTACAGTATATTAGTTAGGAATAATGGTGAGTTTCTCAGTACAAATATATAAACAGTGACAAAACTAATACAGGTGTAAAATTACATTTTCTTAGTCCATTGTCACATTCATGACTTACATGCTTACACTTTCTTGTACATGTATATGAATGCATACTGATTAAAGCAGTTCTGAAGTTCAATGAACTACATGCACTGGTACGTGTACACGTCTCAGAACATGTTACATATACAGCCCTCGTAACCGAGAAAATATAATTCATCTGAGCAGCCTTTCCATAATTAGCACTATTGAACTGTGTGGACTGTATTTATGCAATGTTATTATGTAAACATATTATGATTTAGGGCAGTATTTACAGGTAGGAGGAAACACTTATAAATGGACGTTGTCCATTTAATACAGCTACCGGGCACTAAATTATACATGTACATATATACATCAATTAATTAGAAAATGTCATAGATTGCACTTGCTGCCAAATTCCCATGTAACGCGTATAAATATAAATATTACTGCATCTATCTGTTAGTTGGAATTCAATTTAAACAAATCCACACCACACTTTAACTTATGTGTCATTGGTTCAGTGCTAAAAAACATTGCAGATGTATTTAAGTGTTGTGTCTGTTTTTAAGATATCAGCATATATAGTTTGTTTTTACCTCAGTGCATAAAATAGTTGGATTTTTTTTTCAAATCAGCTACTAATAATACACATAGACGTTGTTTTAAGGGGCAACAGAAAAGTATTAAATTTATACATTAACCAAGACTACAACTATGTAGGTTATGAAGTGTTCTACTATATTTGTTTTCTAAACAGTTTCAGTTTACACAGTCCTTCTTAGATGGTGGAATCAAATGTTCTGGTAAATCAGCTGGAAGGTCATGGCCGTCGAGTTTGATCTTTATCAAATGGTTGGCTAGCGCCCACTCCTCGGCATCGAGCATCCCATCTTTGTCGACGTCAGCCAGCTTCCACACTTTGCTGAGGACTGAGTTGGGCAGCTTCGACTTCACCATCTCGCCCTTGGCCGCGGCTCCCGTGATCTTCCCGTTCACAGGATTCAGCTTCTCGAACGAATCATCGTACTCGTACTTCTCCTGCGCGACGACCCACTCGTGCTCCCCGCGACCTTTGTCAACTCCCTCTCCCTTCCCAATCCCAAACGGGCTCTCGTTGTAGCCCTCGAAGGCACCTCCCTTGACGACGGTATTCTTTATGTTCTCGGCCTCCTCATGGGGGATCAACTGCATGAGTCTAGCGATGTCGTCGGACAGCATCTTGTCGACGGTTTCGATCAGCTTGGGCTTCATGGCATGGAACTTGGTGAAGTCGTGGTGCTGCAGCTGGTCCTGCATGCGTTTCAGGTTGGGGAAGTCGCCCGGCGAGATCTGGTGCTCCTGCTGCAGTGAAGTGAACGTGTTGTTCAGGTTGTTGATCAGGTCCTTCTTCTTGCTGTCCTTGCCAAACATCGACGGCATCTCCTTCTTCAGACTGCTGATGATGTAGGCATGGACCTGACAGAAGAAAAACAATAAAAGCATTTAACAAGGGCAGAAATGCATCTCTTTTTGCGTTTTTATTAAAAAGATTATAATTATATGCTGCTAATGATGTGTGTATGTACCGGTACCTAATAAAAGAAAAACAATTAAGCAATCAACATTGGTAGAATGCAGGGTTTTTTTTTAAAGAACATAATTATATATATTAGTATAACAGATTATGTTAATGATGATGTGTGCTCTGATCTGATAAAAAAAAAGAGAGACTACAATCAAGCAATTAAAAATGGCAGAATGACAACTTTTTAAAAGTACATAAATATACATACAATTTTTTTTTTTATGTTACTGATAATGTGAGCATGCCTTGGCAAGAAAAAACAAAATTAAGCAGTTAATGATAGAGGAATGATTTTTTAAATTAAAACCCCCCACAATTATATATGTAAGCTATTGATTATGTAAGCCTGGTCCTGTAAAAAAACCATTGTGAATTAATGAAGATGTTTTCATTTTTTATTTAAATATACACTGAATTTTGTTTCTAAATACCTTTAAATAAGTGTTTTCATTGATTTCAGACAGTGGTGTGTTCATTTGGAGATGCATATATAAGCTTCTTCCAACTTTATGTGGTTATTACATTATTTAATTAAGAGTGTCTGAAATTAAAGTTCCTTTTGTTAATCAGTATTTTTATCTGTGAGATACAAATACTTTGTACTAATTAACAAAAGAAACTTTAATTTCACATACATGTGTACATACTCTTAACAGTGCTCAATGCAGAAGTTTTATTTCACTTGCTGCTGGCTAGTAAATGACATATATTCACTAGCCAAATCTCTTCATCCACTCGCCAGTTTTATCTAATATATAATTTTAGAAAAATAAATGTATGGCAATGCTCCCAGTATTCAACCACTTAAGAAAGAAATAGATCCAAAGTTTTGTTTATGCATTACGGTATATCCTGGTTAGAGCATGATTTGAGTGCCACAATGAACAGTATGCAATAACTGACCATACCACCCAATATTTAACCCCTTTCTAATTAACCAAGATAAAACTCAACTCTGAAGTTATGAACAGTTACTTAATAGGTTATATTTATTGTCTGCTTTTTTGCAAATTTGGAAGAAAGATTGTTTACCCCAATGCTGATGTTCAAAATACTTTTGAAAAAATATATACGTACTGTTCAGTTAAAAGGAGTATGGAAATATGATGCTGTTGATCTATATATATATATTTTGTACACTGTTTGATAATCCTGAGTCATATTCTGCTCCATATTTGAGCTAATACAGTGCTTATTTAAAAGAATATGTACACTGAAGACTAAAGAATCTAGCTATTGTATAGTAATCATTTAATGCACCAAGGATACAAATGGACATTAGCTGTCCGACTCATGATCACTTAGCCCTATCGTCGGCTAAACTTCCTGTACATAATATCATACTGTGCATGCTCAGGTGAAGGAAAAAAGAGAGGTCTAACTGCATCCGTAACAAATTGAGAAGATCTAAGCCGGAGTTTGGCAAAGTAATGTAGGAAGTAAACATGATTCGTTTCGCAATCCTGTTATACTAATTACTAAGGTATTAATAACTGATGATTTCAACTTGTTTATGCTTACTAGGCCCAACATTTTGTACTCGCCAGTTGGCTATACTACTTTTTAACAAACAGTCACCTGTGAACAAAAATTACTTTCCGTGTAGAGCCATATGTCTATAGTAAATGTGAAAACATTAATCAATTCATCTAATTCAGTAACTGCTCGACAGTTATTTTAAAAGTAGGAAATACTGCTAAACAGTTATTTTAAAAGAAGGAAATAAGCATTAGTCTAAAAATTAGGAAGGAAGGAAATGTTTTATTTAACAAACACATTTTAATTATGGTTATATGGTGTCAGACATATGGTAAAAGACCACACATATATAGAGAGGAAACCTACTGTCGCCACTTCATGGGCTACTCTTTTCGAATAGCAGCAAGGTATCTTTTATATGCACCATCCCACAGACAGAATAACACATACCACGGCCTTTGATATACCAGTCGTGGTGCACTGGCTGAAGCGAGAAATAGCCCAATGGGCCCACCGACAAGGATCGATCCCAGACCGACCACACATCAAGTGAACACTTTACCACTGGGCTACGTCTCGCCCCTTAGTCTAACATTAGAGTTCTTCAACATTTTATAATACATTCCACAACCCCATTTCATTTAGAGCATACTACAAACATGTAATTAAGTTTCTTTAAATTTGTTAATAAATATGTATCTTGCTAGATGGTATGACCTTTATGAATATGAATATTTTTTGTATTTTACAAAATAAGAATAAATTAAGAAAACAACCAGGACCATGTTCAGTTGAGCTATATAGGGATCACCAGATGGAAATTGTCATTTTCTTTACTTACATGTGAGACAAAAATCACTCAATGCAAAACAAATTAAATTAAAATTCTAAATATTTGTTTGGCAACAGAAGTTTTCCCACTACAGTGCATTTAAGGCATCCAGAACAATATAATAAAAGTATATATATAGAAAAATGTAGTCCATCCCATCCTCCTTCAAAAATGTTTTTTTTGGTAAATAATTTCAGTTTTGTTTGATGTACAGTAAGAAGAAAAGTAAATGTTTTGGAATTTATAACAAAAAACAAAAATACAATTTTTGTGTGCAATTTAGAAAACAATCAGCTCAGCAATAAATAAGTTGTAGTAAATTCCATAATATAAAACAGCATTCCCTGTGGGACGGACTATAAATTCCTGTAGCACATCCACCATACATGTACATATACCTATAAGCAGGGCTAGCTCTGGCACTCACCAAATTCAACTATTGCTGAACAGTTGGCATTTATTATTTTAACATAGGGTGAAATAATTTCATATAATAATTGATAATTTGTTAGAAAATAACTGGGTTTCTGCAATTTTTAAAACTTGATAATTTGAAAAAGTTTCTTCTTACCCAGAGCTAGCCCTGCATGTTAAGAATGTAGAAACCTATCATATCGGTAGACACTGAATGTGGGAATTTGTTTTTTGGATTCTACTGAAATTGTAAAATGATGAATATAGATGATTTAGTATTCTATCTAACAATCTTAAGCTTCCAACAAAAAAAACCCCAAAACAACCTGCCTCAGAAAATCACATATTTGTGCAACTTACATGTATGTATGTATGTATGTATGTACTGATGTATGAACATCTATATATTGTATGTATGTCGAGGTTGACTATTACATACATAGATATTAACGCACTGGCGCAGGGGATAATTAAATCCTTTCTGGCCTCACATGTATGTATGTATGTATGTATATATGTATGTTCTACAAGAAAGCTGTTCGTTAAAACTACGTGAAAATGCATGTATGCAGCCCTTGAAATTTGGATAAGTTTGCTACGGCAGTTAAGTGCCATTGCAAATAAATTTTGCAACAGCACAACGGCAGCAATTTTAAAGAAAAGATTAATGCTTTAAAAATATTCATCTATGATCCAATGCAGTTATAATATGCTAAAACATGACATCTCAACTTTAATATAGTATGCTTCTATACCGGAATAAACCGATTTATATTAATTGAGAAAAAATTGGGCCACACTAGATTATAAATGCTTTTTTCTGGGATCTGTAATTGGACAGAGTTCAGAGAAAAATGCCTACGGACTTTTCACCACTCTCAGATTTGCGACGGCAATGAAATGCTGTCGCAAATCAATTTTACGATAGCTTTTGCAACGACATTGCCGATTGCCACCGCGAATTTCGAGGACTGTGTATGCACAGACACACACAAAAAGAGTGCTTGATTCAAGAAGCTTAGTGTTACCTTGTTTATCCTCTTATACTGACTGTATTACAAACATTATGACACATGATAGTAGTATTTTGAATCTATGAGCATATGATATCACCTTTATTGTCGTTTATTTATTATCTATCTGTAAGATAGAGTTTCTAATCCACTGTTATCTCAATGAAACAGTAACATTTTGATCCTTGGTGTAGTTAATTTTGAAAACAATATGAATGTATGTGTACCGGGGTATGTAGGCTGCAAATATAGCACAATTCTGAGCTTCCGTGAATCCTAACTTATGGGTCAGAAGCTTAAGATTATGACATGGAATCCCAAAATATCTACATTAAATCATGTTTATGATTCTGGCAGAATCCTAAATATATATATTAAAAACAAACAAAAAACCCATCCCCAAATTCAATGTCTGTGTATCAAAAATAAACATGACTTCTGTCTGTCTGATGGCTTGTTAAAATGTAGGCATGACTTCCAATAAAACCTAATTGAAAAGCAATAGTTAGACAAGACACCTGATAACTGCAGAAGAATAAAGGAAGGTGAAAAACAATTATAACGGTGGCATGCAGTGGCACAGTATTCCAATGGAGACAAATTTAAAGTAAACCAATTATAACGGTGGCATGCAGTGGCACAGTATTCCAATGGAGACAAATTTAAAGTAAACATGCACAGTGAACACATGAAGGAAGAATGCTTGACAATGGTGATCCACTCACACTGGGTGTGTGGGTCAAGAATGTCTGGAATGGGGTGACTACTAAAATATACAACTGACTATTAGTAAATTGACCTTCTTGTTTAACATGTCCTGACTTCTGTCAGCAGTGTTTAAACAGTTATAACCTTAAAATACATACACACACATATATATATAATAATGTGTGTACATGTACACAGTCACACTCTGTATTTCATGAAGCCAGTCAATAGGCTCCCACAGTTCAGCAAGGCTTGACAATTGGCAGGTGGTACAACTACATGTACATGCAGGCAACCAAATGTCAGTCAAAATGCACAATATGCTTCCTAATAATGCGTTTCACAAGCAGTTTCTGATTTTCATGATATTTTTACAGTATTCAGATATATCCATTTCGGAGTGATAATCATAATTATAAATATAAATATAAATCCTAAGCTTTTATCTGTTTGTCTCAAATTATCAACACTATAATATTGAAAAATGAACACTGTAAGTCTAATAAGTAAAGGATTCTAATTTTAAGACAAATTATTAGAATGGTTCCTAAATTTTAGCATTTGGTTTCCAGATTAAAATTTTCGAAGCACAGATTATTTTCTACTCTACAAAATGAATTTTTAGTCTTTACTTCAGTGACAATTGATTTATAATAGAGACTTCTTACAGGAATACAGGGGTAGAAACCAGGGCTGTATCCTCTGGAGGAGGGGCGGGGGGCAGTTGCCCCCGAGATCTCACTTTTTTTTACGCATCTCAGGGTTTAATTTGAATAGTGTTTCATTTGTTTATAAAAAGTAGTGCCCCATCCACCCCTGATTTTGATCAGGGTATGGCCCTGGAAACTAGCACCAGGCAAGTGGAAATCATTGGCGACAAGTGTGTGTGTGTGTGTGTGTGTGCACGTGTGCGGACGAGTGCAGAACCTTCCCTCGGCTCAAAGCAAATTTTCTTATTTTTAAAATATTTTATTTTAATTTTATTTGGGAAGAATGACTCCAACACCCGTTACTTGCCACAGTCAAGGCACCCAACCTTTCCCCACCCATACTCTCCCCACACATGACTGTACACTTTAAATTAAAGATGCTAGTCTGCTAGGTAAGTACTGTAGATATTTCAAATGCTCATTTTATAGTTACTTCATAATTTTAAGATTAGGAAATCTGAATACAGAATTATGAAAAAAGGCTTATGGTTTGTCCTCTTGGATGAGCCACAAATGTTATCTCTCAGTCATATGGAAATAACAAATAGTTGGGGGTGGGGAACTAATGAATTTTCATTGGGACTATTTTAACTTTCCTAGACTACAACGTTTGTCTCCCAGGCCACTCAAAATATTTTTAATTTCTACCCCTCAAATATATATGTACAGATACATTGTATATGTACTGTGGAACCTGTCTAAACTGGATCATGTTGGGAACCTAATATTTATCCAATTTAGACAGGATCCGGTGCTTAGAGGGTCACATTTTAGAATTTAGGAAATTTGAGACCTAAAAACTTGGTCAGGTTTGACAAGATTTCAGTTTGTTCAGGGTCCTGTTTAGACAGGTTTCACTGTATTAAATAATGGTAGATATGTAAATCTAACACTTTATTAATAAAACTGAAGCTGCTTTATAGTTACAGCCCTCAATATAAAAATATTTGAGGGGAGTGATTACTTGCTCCCCTAACTTAGATTATGGCATTGAGAGTTATTTAAGATATTACCATGATACTGATACCATATAAATTCACATGCTGAGAGGTGCTAAATATGTCTCCTTGAACTAGTCTCAGGAAAGTGATGCCACTGATGGGGAGCGAGAGTGACAGCTGCCCTTAAATGGTAAGGTCTGTAGTTATAAACATGCAAATAACTTGTGTACAGTGTATTACAGTTCAAAGTGATTATTGCTGACACTACACAACCGAGAAAGCCTGATGTAACAGAGATCCACATCTTCAAACACCAAGCGTGATTTACTACACAACATTCTGTTGTCATAGCAACACAAATAATAAATACACCCATCAGTATGCCAGAAATGTTGTAACTGTTTTTCCATGTACACAATTTATATATAGGTATACATCAACGGTATATATTCAGAGTACATGTAGTACACCGCTATACAACTAAACACGTCTACACATAATGCAGGTATACTGGATAACAGTGTGTGTTGTGTGTCATATGCAATATATATATATATAATGTACATGAACATGAATGTAAGGGTTGTTTCATGGGTGTGGTGAGGAGAAAGTCACTGAAAAATGCTATTTCATGTCTTATATTTCTGCTACAGTATTTTCTCAAAGCATACTTGGTTTAAATAAGATTTAATTTTGTTGGTGATGAGTACAAGAAACATCATTCCCCCCCACAAAAAAACAACAACATGTGATCAATTCTGGAACAGTCCTAATATTTAGTCACAGCTTGGTTTACAAGAAAGACAATGTGTGGCCTGATGAATACAGATCATGACACTGTATGTATGTATGTATATATATATATACAGTACTGGTATTAATCAATATATGACTCAGACATACCAGTTCCACCGGTCACCAGATTATGAGTACAACATGTTTTTCTATTACTAAATTCTACATACAGACCTAATGCATGTTGATTTTTTGGTTTAAAAATAGCACTGTCAAAGTTGGATTTTTTTTTTTTATATAGTTTGTTTTAAAAAAACAACCCAAAAAACAACAGGTTTTACTGCAGGCCCTAATCTAGAATTGAAAACGTAGGAAAAGTGACTTATCCCTTTCCAGAAGAAAGGGATGAAGTTTGATAAAAATAGGCGAAGTGAACATTTATTGGCACATTTCGTGACATTTCGCCAGTTTCCATGTTTAATTGAAAAAGTTCTGAATTTTACACTTGGTTCTAATATTAATATTTCTATATAAAATACTACTTCTGGTAATAAAGTTTAAACAAAACAGTTTATGTTTCATTACAAACGTGATATTATTAAATAGTTCATATGTGCAGTTAATATGTTAAAATTAAAGTATTAAGTAGTATTTTGTGGCCGAGGATTAATTAACAATGCTTTACTGCTCACAACACACAGCGCGACACACATCAATTTGAGAAACAATAGCCTGGTTTACGGGTGTATCTGAAGAATGTCAACATTAGACGACATATATTTTAATCTCTTCACAACTGATACTAGCATGAAGGATAAAATTTGTGTAAGTACACGTAGTTTTAAAAACAATTATTAGCTACCTTATCGGGAACATGTTAATCCAACATTTCATATTAACTACATTAGATCTAAACAGTAATATGTATGTTTCATGTATTGTTGACATTTAGTGACATTTGGAGTGTATGTATTTAGGACACACATATACTAGTAATTACATGTACAGTGAAATATAGTCATTAAGTTTAACCTCAAGTGGTAACAGACTGGATGGATAGAAAAATAGCATATATCAATAATATACAAACTTATACATGAAATTAATATATGCATGTACATACATATTCATTTATCCCTTTTTAAAAGAATATATTCACAATGAACCTAATTAATGCTGACCGCCAGCTGGATATTTAAACAGTAAGTGAAAAGGTTAAGACTATCAACTGAATAAACATGATATATACCTGTTATTACAATATCTGCAGAGAAAAGAAAAACAAAACACGACAAAGAGAAACTGAAACAATACATTTGTAACTGATACAACAATAATTCTTTATGAATCATTCATTAGAGGTACATCAGACATTTGTTTTTGACGGGCGCGAGCGATATCACACCCGTGAACCCCCGTCAACTCAATTTGATGGGCGTGAAATAACGCACCACTAAATTGAACAAATCATGCTTGTATTATTATTTTTTTTAATCTGGCATTTTAATTGTTTATTGAATTCAATCCACAACGCCACAAACCTTTCCATTCTGTTCACAATGAACTTTTTTGAATACTTTTTATAAATTGAAACACGACTGGTTGGTTATCTTTACACTGAGCCAATCAGCTAGGAGTTCACTTATTAAGATCTCATCGGTTTTGTTGTGTTTAATTTCGTACAATGCAGGTAACATCACAAAATATATTTTACACTGTCGTCGTTTTGATCACGTACAGAAAACATTATACGGTAGGTGCGTTGTCCAATAATTCTATGATGTGTATAATGTTTATACATGTTGGTATTACATTAAATGCGTACACCAACAAAAAAAACTAATTTAGTAAAGCAGGTGCGAGTGCGAATAATTTTTACATGCTCATATACCACTAGAGTTTCAAGCATGTCCGTCCCGGGGCCTGTCTATGGATAGCCAGGGGCTTGTCTCAGGACAGAAAAAAATTAAGCGGACAATTTTGAAATTTACATCCCAAAATTAAATAGTGGGCCTTTAAAATTTTGATGCGCATCTCTAATATAATTAATAAAGAAAATTCTACTCATTAAATTTGGTCGCTAGATTAGATCGGGTGGTCAAAAAGAAATTAGATAAGATCGGTGGCCTGACTTGGGATGGGGGGGGGGGGGGGGGGGGGTAGAGTTGAAAATGGGCAGGTTTTGTTTTTGTTAATAGCACAGCGACATACTCCAGATATTTCTACTTTCTGTTTCACGATACTGCCATGTGATTTAAAGCCAAGGACATTGACCTTGGTAGAGTCAGATTTGTAGTACATGTAATCGGTTGACGGACATCTGAAACAAACCTACACCGATTTAATTTCAACTCATAATTCGAATTTACCGAGTGTAAAGCATGTATATTTTAAAATTAAATTTACATAAGTTTTTTTTTTTTTTGATGGGTTGCTACGATTCAAGTTAGTAGTACAGTGAAACCACTCTAAACCGGACACCCTTGGGACCAATATAAATGTCCGGTTTTAAGAGGGATTCGCTTTAGAGAGGTTAAGTTCTCTACTGGTTTTTAAAAAGGGATTCTGTAAAACGTCCAGTTTTGATGGAATTCCGGTTTACAGAGGGTCCGGTCTTGAGAGGTCACTTTGTATAATAAATGAGGTGTTAACTACAGTACACCGATAATCAAAGTCAATCCTGTTTGTAAAAATATATATTTATAAAAATTGTAGTAAGATATATTTGGGTAGAAAACAATAGATGCTGACATTTACTCTGTTATGACATTATTATTATTTTTTAAAATAGGGAATTTGCAGGTATACATAACATGTATATTATGATATCATGATAAATGTGATAACCCTGTGCCATGTGGCTGTTACACTTTTACATTCAGTTCACAGGTTTGTGTCCATGGAGAAATCATATCATTCTGCGATGAAAACTAAAATTATTGTACTTGTTTAAATAAAACAGAATAAGCACAAACAAATCAGTTTCAATTCCTTATTCATAAATAGTCAACAGATTATCATGATTCAGAATTTTAATGCAACATGATATGCACATAATACATAAGAAATTGACAAATGTTGTGTTCATGGTGTTTCTTTTTCTTGTGTAAGACTGCAATGACCCATTCCTTCCATCTTTGAGAACAACCATATATCATATTAGTTAAATTAGAATATTTATTTTGAAAACACAAAAAACATTAACCCTTAAGATATTTAATTTAGAAACTATTACTCCTCAAACTTAATCATGTTCATGGGGGCAATTCCTCTCGGTCCCTTGCTTCTAATTCTGATTATTTTGAGGGGTGCGATTTTTCCCTCTGCATTTTGAGGAGTGTGATTTCCTCCCCCCTCGTAAGCATTTTGAGGAGTGCGATTTTTAACACTCCAGGGTTTTTCAAAAACGAAAGTCTGGTACATGTAACTAAATCTTCCATGATTTTGGGTGGACCCAAATATAAACAAACATACATACATGTATGTCGTATGTACTAAGCTAATGTAGCAAATGCTACATGTAAATACATGTATGCATGCATGTTGTTATTTAAACTTGATATTGATAACAATGTTTGTGGGAAAGTATACAGGTGACATATCAAGGGCTCGAACTTAACGACAGCACAGACAGCAATTGCCGCCGTTGACACTTTCAGTTTTCTTCTTATGTGAAATCAAACGGAAATTTACAAACAAAAAATGTGTAGGAGGATGGGACAGATTATAAATAATTTTCAGTGTGACCCTTGCTAGCAACGACATTTGATTTAAAAATATAAACAATTATAATAATTTTATATATATACAATGTACATATACATGTATGTATTCCATGTATGTATGTATGTATGTATTCCATGTATGTATATATGTATGTATTCCATGTATGTATGTATGTATGTATTCCATGTATGTATGTATGTATTCCATGTATGTATGTATGTATGTATTCCATGTATGTATGTATGTATGTATGTATGTATTCCATGTATGTATGTATGTATTATGAGATAATTCATTTAAATCATTGTATCGAAACCACGCTGTTTCGTAAACCCGATTCAGGCCCCTCCTTCAATTGAGGTATAGAGTTCCGAATGTTCAGAAAACCCTATATGGGCCTCGTCTACAGACTGTGAGACAAAGGACTTCCAGAGAGAGGCCAAATATTCCAATCCTCTGTGTTTGTGTTCATGTATAAGTTTTTATATCGGCCTACCTACCGTTGTGTAGGAACAATATTTATATATGTATTTAATATGTACATGTTCGGGCAGATTCCATATATTTTTCTTTATATTGTAACTACACATATTATTGTACCTATACTTAGTGAGATTACAAATACTGCACCTTCGGGTGAGTTTGTGATAAGAATTTACCTACATTTTACATGTTTTTAACCTCTACTAAGTACGGGGAATGTTTTTAGTAAAATCTGTTATGACCAGTGGATGCGCCGTATCAGATACCTTTAGGATCATGTTGCCCTGTAGTTTGAGATTGGGTTGTTGTCTTAAGAGACGATAATTCAATTAGCGAACAAACACTAATTAACTCAGTTACAGGCTGATAGCCGGTCTAGCCCCCAGCGGTGCAGCGGAGTCCGCGTTAGGGGTATAAAAAGGTTTGGCGGGACTTTTAAGGGGGGAGCCCGACACTCACTGTTCCCACGATAGGGTACGGGCTACGTCTTGGTATTTCTTGGATGCCGGTCCTCAAGAGAGATATTCTTGAGAGACCAAACCTCACCGCTGGACCTGGTAACTATGTTTCTGATCTGTCAGGTCGTTGATGTTTTATTTGGGTGATATTATTGTCTGTTTAGTAGACCTCGTATGTGATGTCGGTAACCCTAACCTGTGGATTAATCTAACTGATAGATAAGCCTGATAAAGTAAGAATCAGAAGTTAATCCGATAAAGAGCTCGACTAGGTATTGTAATTAACAAGTGGGAGGCTAATATAAGAATAACCCTTATATCCATGGTTAGATTTGTTTACTGTTAATTTAACAGGTTAATTAAGTCACACGTCAGTTATGGAATGCCGATAATTTGGCGTTCATTATAGGTATAGTACTAGTGTAATCTGTAGGTAGCCTAGAGAGGGCTGGGGATTCCGGGCAACGGGTAATTAACCCTGTAGGATTAAGACAGACTGTACCGTGAAATAAAAATATTGCTGTCATACTATATATAGGTATATATCAATAGGAAGGATTAGTATGGTGTAATAATAAGTTTCCCAAAATCACTGTTGTTGGAGTTATTTTTCATAGGACCATAAATAGTATAGCAGCCAACATTACGGCTGGGAGATAAAAGTATACAAGTGTGATGGTTAATTTTGTCACGTGATCGACTATAGTCCATGACCCCTAGAGGTACGAGCCACCTAAGGTATTATATATACTGTGGGACTAGATCACCGTGACAGGTAGGAGTAAAGATAAAAATGGGGGCTCGTCCGGGATCTGAAACGGGATGGTATTTTGGTTAATGCAATAATGGGGTACTACAGAAGATTCTGCAACAATTTTGCGCACGTCTCGGCCCCGATTACCTCACTTCTAAAGAAAGAGGTGAAGTTCAAATGGACCGACAGTTGTGAAACCGCTTTCGGACTTCTTAAACAAATGCTGGTGTCAAACCCCGTGATGGCAGCGCCAGACTATCGGCGTCCGTTTAAGCTAGCTGTCGATGCCAGCGACGTTGGGGCCGGAGCCGTTATGTTTCAAGAAGATCAGAAGGGACTCGATCACCCCGTGAGTTTCTTTTCAAAAAAATTTGACGGTCACCAATGTACCTATTCAACAGTTGAAAAAGAAGCCCTCGCCATGATTTTGGCACTCAAGCACTTTGACATTTATTTGAAAACTGCGCTACATCCTGTGGTGGTATTTACAGACAACAACCCTCTAACGTTCATACACCGAATGAAGGCGACCAATCAAAGAATTTTGAGATGGAGCCTCATGTTACAGGACTACCCAATTACGATCCAGCACTGGCCAGCAGCCAGTAATGTATTGGCCGACGCCTTATCAAGGGCGTAAAGATTTCCCGTCGTCTTGAGTGGACAGCGGTCAGCTGTGTTGTTTTGTTTTTCTTACCAGAGACATAAACACTAAGAGTGATTACTGGTAATCACCCTCTGTTGCTATTATGTATATGTATGCCCATAGGTGTCTGTTAACGCACTTGGATTGGTGTTTATTAATCATCTGTAAATGTATGAAGAAACGATAACTACGAATATTTCCGTACTGACTGTAGGGTAAATATTCTTTGTTGGGTGGGGGTGTGTGACGAAACCACGCTGTTTCGTAAACCCGATTCAGGCCCCTCCTTCAATTGAGGTATAGAGTTCCGAATGTTCGGAAAACCCTATATGGGCCTCGTCTACAGACTGTGAGACAAAGGACTTCCAGAGAGAGGCCAAATATTCCAATCCTCTGTGTTTGTGTTCATGTATAAGTTTTTATATCGGCCTACCTACCGTTGTGTAGGAACAATATTTATATATGTATTTAATATGTACATGTTCGGGCAGATTCCATATATTTTTCTTTATATTGTAACTACACATATTATTGTACCTATACTTAGTGAGATTACAAATACTGCACCTTCGGGTGAGTTTGTGATAAGAATTTACCTACATTTTACATGTTTTTAACCTCTACTAAGTACGGGGAATGTTTTTAGTAAAATCTGTTATGACCAGTGGATGCGCCGTATCAGATACCTTTAGGATCATGTTGCCCTGTAGTTTGAGATTGGGTTGTTGTCTTAAGAGACGATAATTCAATTAGCGAACAAACACTAATTAACTCAGTTACAGGCTGATAGCCGGTCTAGCCCCCAGCGGTGCAGCGGAGTCCGCGTTAGGGGTATAAAAAGGTTTGGCGGGACTTTTAAGGGGGGAGCCCGACACTCACTGTTCCCACGATAGGGTACGGGCTACGTCTTGGTATTTCTTGGATGCCGGTCCTCAAGAGAGATATTCTTGAGAGACCAAACCTCACCGCTGGACCTGGTAACTATGTTTCTGATCTGTCAGGTCGTTGATGTTTTATTTGGGTGATATTATTGTCTGTTTAGTAGACCTCGTATGTGATGTCGGTAACCCTAACCTGTGGATTAATCTAACTGATAGATAAGCCTGATAAAGTAAGAATCAGAAGTTAATCCGATAAAGAGCTCGACTAGGTATTGTAATTAACAAGTGGGAGGCTAATATAAGAATAACCCTTATATCCATGGTTAGATTTGTTTACTGTTAATTTAACAGGTTAATTAAGTCACACGTCAGTTATGGAATGCCGATAATTTGGCGTTCATTATAGGTATAGTACTAGTGTAATCTGTAGGTAGCCTAGAGAGGGCTGGGGATTCCGGGCAACGGGTAATTAACCCTGTAGGATTAAGACAGACTGTACCGTGAAATAAAAATATTGCTGTCATACTATATATAGGTATATATATCAATAGGAAGGATTAGTATGGTGTAATAATAAGTTTCCCAAAATCACTGTTGTTGGAGTTATTTTTCATAGGACCATAAATAGTATAGCAGCCAACATTACGGCTGGGAGATAAAAGTATACAAGTGTGATGGTTAATTTTGTCACGTGATCGACTATAGTCCATGACCCCTAGAGGTACGAGCCACCTAAGGTATTATATATACTGTGGGACTAGATCACCGTGACAATCATGTATATGTACACTGGATGTGTGCAAGTTCAAAAATGTACATTCATAAATGTAAACAGTGTTTATTGTGAATTGTGCAATTTGTGGGTATAATATATCAATGACAATAAATATTACATGTACTGTTGATGCTGAAGTAGGAGGAAACACATTTTACAAGATCATGCTTACAAGGTTAAAATACACCAAGGAACATCACAAGGTGTATATAAACCATGAACACTGTGGTGTCAACAGCATGAGATTGAGACACATGCACACTCTACACACTTCCAAAATAGACCTTTACAAATTACATCCATGTACAGCAACACATTGTCATTAGATATACAGGACTAAAAAAGGATCACTAGTTAAGTTAAAATATATATAATATTTGTACATGTACATGTATGGGTCAGATGTAATTGTCAAAAAATTATAAGTTAAAGTTTGTCTTGTTTAATAACACCACTAGAGCACATTAATCAATATTATCAGCTACTAGCAGTGGCAGATCAAAGGGGAATCACCCCTCTAAATATAATAAAGTGGCTCTTTTTTACTTTTAGGACGTTTTGTTTCTATTTTCACTAGTTGGTCCATATATCTTTTTCCTCATTAGTACCCTAAAAAACAGTTCCTGGATTCATTGCTCCCAATTGGATGTCAAACACTTGCTTATATAGGCTCTGCCTGTTGTGAAAATCCTTTTGATTCTTTTTTGATCAATGACATATCTCAAAACAAAACAAACACTTGCTAACTGAAACTGACTATATTTTCCATTAGTAGCAAGGTATCTTTTACATGCATTTTTCGTTTCTGGGTTCGTTTCATCCTAAAACCATTTCGAAACCTGTGTTGTTTTGTCCTTAGTCCTATTCACCCTGCGTTGGTTCACCCTAAATCTCATTCGTACCAAGTAATTTTGCCGCCCCTCCCCCACCAATAAATATATTTATTATAGATTTGAAGGTTTTTTTCTTCTGTTTTTTCATTATTCATGACCAAATATTAGGTAATTTTCTGTCTTTGGATATTAATGTCTTAATTATCAGCTGTTTACTTTCTGTCAACTGAAGCTGAACGAAATCAACATACTGTACTCAGCGTTTGAATCTCAGCTGGGTATGTAATATATTTAATAAGAAACTACAGCACATTAATAGTATGCAGTGTGACTTCATAAATTAATTATTAATGTGAATACATTGTCTGTATATTATCTAAGGTATGTACATATTTTGTGTATATGGCTTGAGTTAATGATATTGGAAATAAACAAAATTATAAATATAACATTATTTTTGTCTGTAAATATAAACACGCAATATAGATTGCAATATGTGGGATAAATCAATGAATAAATGTACTTATTGACAAAATAAAAATTAGGGCGAAACGAAACAGGCAGTGAAACACTTGGTTAAAGGTACGAATCAACCCTGTTCAAAATTACTCGGGTGAACTAGTAATAAGGGCGAAACAACCCGTTACCGCACTTTTCCAGAGAGAGAACAGCATATTCTTGCCCACTGGACAGGGTTATCCAGCTTTTGCACGGTGCTAAAAAATCTGTCTGACCCTAGGGTTAGATAAATCTGTCCGACCCAAGGGCTAAACGATTTCTACATGTGTGACATCATAACTCATGTTTTACGACAATTGACACCATAATTCATGGTTTTCAAAATTCTGCTTGCCATTTCACGTTGTATCATTGTTTTCAAAATATTTAAACAAATTAAAATTTTCAACTTTATATTTATTGTTAAGTTGTTGCATTTTTCAGTGGTAGAAATTAGGAAATATTTTCACTGGCCCGGGGGACTAGTAGCTGAGGAATGTTACTAGTCCACAGGAAAAATCACAAGTTTGCATCAAAAACCAGTGAGGTTTTCTCAAATTAATAATGTTAATATATAACAATTGTAAAATTGCATTAAACAATCAGAAAGTATATAATTAAAACAAACCTTAGCTAGACGAGCTCGTTTAATAAGGTCATTTAATTTCCGTAGTGCTGCATTTCTAGGAAGACTTTGCAAATCTTTGAATAAATCAGTTTCTTCCAATTCAAAAAGTCTTCTATTCATATCAAACTGCAGTGGCTGATCCCAGAAGGAACCAATAAAAACTCGGGCAACTTCAGGTGTATTTAAGACTTTTCCCAATGACCACATCAAAGCTCCATAAACTCTCATCAACTGCTGGTGGTCTATCATGTCTGCCTTATTTAGAACAATTCTAATTTTGTCATCATATCCCTTGATTGCATCAATTGCTCTGCGGAACTCATCTGATATGTCAAGTTTGTGAGCATCGAAAAGCAAAATAATCCTATCGACTCGTTCAGCAAACCATTCTAAAACACCTGCAAAATCATAGCCTCGGTCTACCCTTTGTTTTTCTCCAGACAAAATTCCTGGTGTGTCTATTATTGTCATGCTTCTCAAAACTGAGTTATTCTGTAAGGAGCATTGGAATCGGTTTAAATATGCATTACCGAATTTTGATAATGGTCTGAACTGTTTTTTGGTGTCAACAACCAAAGCATTTCCTGGGACCATTCCTTCCTGATCCCCATACATAACCGCTATAAACCGGTCAGTGGTCGGCTCTGGCCCTATTCTCATTCCAGGAAAATCCTGCTCTAATAAATATCTTATAAAAGTCGTTTTACCCGTTGAATATTGTCCTATCAACAAAATCATCGGTTTTGCATCAAAATCTGGATCATCAAGGGGCGGGGAGTGAAAGTCGTGAAATCTGTAGTGTTCCTCTAGCGGCAACAACTTTGATTTATATATCCTCTTCAGTCCTTCCACGACATTGTCGTACACCTCCGGCTCCTTGTGACGGTCATCGTTAGATAACCACCGTAACATCTTGACAGCAGATGTTGTCAAACGGTCCAAATGTGTCCAGTTGTGCTGTCACCGACAGTCAACTCTCAAACGAAATGAACGGAAATGTGACGTCAACGTTTGACGCATGCTCTGTATCACTTAGGTGTGGACAAGAGAAATATAATGTTAAAACGTACCTTAACAAAAGCGTACCCAAATCAAAACCCAATGTCCATAGGACGGTACATATATATATATATATATATATATATATATATATATATATATATATATATATATATATATATATATATATATATATATATACACACACACACACACACACAAATACGCAGACATGATATTTACTTCACTACTACATTCACTGGCTGTTGCAAAAATTTAAAGCTGGTACTTGTCAAATACATAATTATATATATATTATATATATATATATATATATATATATTACATATCTTTTTGTTAACTAAACATTTATAAACATGGGTACATTTTCACTGAAGTAGGAATACGGTTTGGTTGATATGTTTTGACTTGTATCCCGCCAAAAAAATTAAAAAATATTAATTTATAATTAATTTTCAACACGTTTTCATTTATATTATTTAAATATTTATTATTATTATTATTGTTATTATTGTTATTATTGTTGTTGTTGTTGATGATGTTGTTGCAAGAGTATACATATGTTAGTCAAGCTATGTAATATCAGAATACATGATGTGATTCCTATAATTTCAGAAAGTACATGACTAGACATTGCAATTCACAACGGGTGTTGAAGTGTATTCGGTGGCGTCTTACTTTACTGTTAGTCATTGAGATACATTTAAACTTAATACCAAATACATATATTATTACATTTGGAATAATTTTATTTTAGTTCGAATTTTATAAACAAGGATAAAAAAAGGGTAATATTTGACTCAAAAATGGGTATGTTTTGAATGGGTACGTTTTGATTTGGGCACGTTTTGACCTGCTCCTGACAAAGAGTTGTCGTTTCTTTACTATGTACCGTTGGCGTATTGCCGAGCGACCGCGAACTATTTGACTGGTACTATCGTCTTCTAGTATATCACATTCATCTAACGTTAGACATAAAACCCAGTCTAGCGAGCGCGTTCGCCCTTCTGAACCTGCCTCGCATGTCTCAACTTACCAGCATGTTTATTTTTACCGGCATACAATGTTTTAGCCGTGGGAAAGACGGAATTGTTAATATACATGCCTATTTTTTTAGTAAATAAAAATGAGCAAATTAAAAAATTAATTATTGAATTACAAGTATGCAGACCCGTCAACACGATATCTGGGGTTGTGAGGGGGAGCCGGGAGTAGGGTAGGAAGGGCACAAACCATAATTTTACCTCAAATTAAATTAAAAGCTTTATATAGAATCTGACCCCCCCCCCAAAAAAAAAAAAAAACCACCAAAAAAAACCCCACACCCAACAACAACCTCCCCCCCCCCCAAAAAAAAAAAAAAAAAAAAAAAAAAACAACACAAAAAAAACAACCAAACAAAACAAACCCAAACAAACAACAACTACATTTTCAATCCTACGGGTCAGGTATTTCAAAAAGAAAATGTAGGCCTATTTGCATCGAGTGGTAGCCCATTAGTCCAAAGTTAGTTCACGGGGCACTTAACCACACTTTCTACGTCCCTCCGGACTAGTTCAAATTCAGTTTGGTTTAAACAATATTAATTAGCAAATCAAATTTGGGATTGGCCAACAGGCAAGTGCCTATATTAATAATTAAGGCCTCTCCCTACATTTAACAAATATATATGTTATACATCAAGATGGCTAGAACAATATTACAATAAACATAACACGGATAGTTGGGGGAATAGAAGAGAGGAGTGTGTAGAAGAAACAAAGAATAAATAGAAAAAAGAATGGTTAAATGGTTAATTGATCTCGAAACGCTTAGGCCTACTATTAATAAGAACATTCTGAACAGATTTAAATATAGAGATATTATTTTGGACACTTAAATTTTAATCTTCAAATAGCAACGTATGACACTTGAGATTATAATAGTTCAGTAAATGGGTATTGTGAGCTGTAGCCCGAGTACTCTGACTGTAAGAGAGCTAGACGGACATTTGGAAATAAATACGCTCTCATTACATTAATAAATACGCTCTCATTACATTAATGAGAGCGTATTTATGTCCAAATGTCCGTCT
Source organism: Gigantopelta aegis (assembly GCF_016097555.1). Classification (NCBI taxonomy): domain Eukaryota; kingdom Metazoa; phylum Mollusca; class Gastropoda; order Neomphalida; family Peltospiridae; genus Gigantopelta; species Gigantopelta aegis. The sequence goes on from NC_054702.1 coordinate 34,964,780, forward strand.
AGCTACCTTACAGTCTGAGTACTCGGGCTATGTGAGCTGCAGCATATATTGGGCAAAAACAAAAAAAAGTTAAGCAATGCCTGAAATGCATTATTTTCTATATTTACACATATTTTGGGCTGCTTGAACCTTTTACTATGAAAAATTGCACTGTATTTAATATATTGAGACAGCATTATTCAAATATGGTTCGGTATATCTGCCTATACTATACTCAACAAAATTAATTAAGGTCCAATAGATATTTTAGCATTTTCCTTTAAATATGGGGGAAAATACAACTTCTTCCATTGAACGTTGTCAGCATTGTGGCATGTTCTTAAACTTAATGACTTAAATAACAATTTTGAGGGAACACAATCACAAAAAACATTCTGAACAAATGTGTAACAAATACTTGCCTAATGCTCATTTCAATATTTTTTATAAGTATGTGAAATACCCAGTGTTTTTTTGCGTGTATAACCAGTAAAAGTTTACTGAAACAATGTATAGAAGCCATATATATGACCAAAACATGCTAAAATAATATGACAGTAACAAAGAATTGTATTATAATATAAGAAAGTTTACTAGCCCTTAATTAATTCTGTTGAGTATACATGTATGTGCATCAATATTATGAATATGTCCCTCTTTACTAAACACCAGTGTTAAAAATTTAAAGAATCAATTTTGTGTACCTACCATAATTTCTTTTGTATTACATGTATAAGTCATCTATCTCACAGAAGTTCATCTTATACTAGTCTGTGTTTGTAATGTTTTTAGATTTGCCTTTATATTTACATTGTGCTTAATTTATGCTCAGGTGTATATAATTAGTTTCTACATCAAATATTGTCTAGGAAAGTTTTGACTTTCTTTCATATTCCTTTGCATTTTCATGCAATTAAAATATGTCTGTCATGTTCACAATGTCTGGTATTCTCCTTCTCCAGACTCTGCTCTGGTTCCTCCATCAGTATGTCCATCAATGCTCATAGTATAATATCACTATTTCATCTCTAGTGTTCCTTCTAAAATTTCTCAGCCATATGACCATTTGGTTGGGGAATAGCCTGGACTGCCTGGCATGACTGATACCAAATGACAACTTGGCAATTTGTTCTCTTTATGTGCATTCTCAGAGCATTCTCAGTGAATACATACATGTAGAATGGAGAAGGCTGATTTATACTCTACTGTAGTTCAATATTATCATCCTTGGTTTGGCAACAAACATTTCCAGATATTTCTCAAGTCATGATGTTTTTGTATGTTATTCCCACCTGCACTCCCATAGAGAAGGTATATGAAATGATCTGCGTCTTAAATATATGAACATAAATTTTTGCTGAACTTCCATGAGCTAACAACATTTCAAGGAAGTCTTGGTGTTGCTTGAGAATATTCAAAACCTCCAGTTTTCCATTCTGTATAAAAGCACTGTTGGTATCATAGCCAGTAATGGCAAGCACAGCTGGAATTGCTAGTTGGTATCTTCCCTGCATCCTTAATGATGCTGTGCACATCTATAAGATGCCTCTTGTTGCCAAGTTGAGTGTATACAAATTTTCGTATCTGGGATGGTGAACTGGCAGCAATGTACAGACACTGAAGTATAATCTTTGTTTGTGCATCTTCTTGTGTACTTTACAACACCCCCAGACATGGTTTGCGTTTCGAAACAAATAGAACCCTCTTCCCAAGAAGCTGAGGGCAGAGTTTTCTTTTTTTCATTTAAAAAGTCTTCCAGTTTCTTAAGACCTTTGTAGGGATTCCTTAGATCAAGTGTGGCTTGGAAGAACCCCTTTCACATGAGAAATTTGGTGCCAAACCACGAATGCTGTTATTATGCTACTGTGGATTACAAACCTTCCATCCAGTAGATATTCCCTGAAAATATGCTGTACCAATAGAGCAAATTGCCATGGTCTCATATGATATTAGTCATATCACAAAGTCAAGGGTATTCCTCAACCACATAGAAATGGCTGAGAAATGTCCAAAGAAATACTGAAGCTGAATTGGATGGTTTGTGATCTGATAATGCAAGAGCTGTTGACATATTGATGGAGGAACAAGACCAAAGGCCCAGAGGAAAAATAAGAAATTACAGATATTGTGAACATAATAGAAAGTCAAGTGCTAGATATGCCTGATAACTATATATGATGTCAATTATATAAACCTAAGCATAAATTAAGCACAATTTAAATACAAATATGTTTTAAAAATAGTACAAGCTTCTGTGAGATAGATGAATTATAAATGTTTTAACACACATGCCGAGGAAAGGTACTTATAATTGGCTGGTACTAAGAACAGAGGGACATCTTCAGAAATTTGTGAACATAGTATATAAACTCCATATACTTAACCATATTTGAATAATGAAGCCTCAATATGTTATAAAAAAAAGCCAGGTCAATTTGTTGTTTTTAATAATAAAAGCTTCAGGCAATCCTAATTATGTGTATACATAAAATTTAATACATTTCTGGCATTGCTTACTAATAACTTATTTTTAGAAGTATATAATTATTCATACCTCATATTATATTGTTTTGTAATTGTTATTAACATCTACTTTATAGAATAAAAGGAAGGATGTAGAAATAAAAAATTGTAAACTTCACATATATCATATTTGGGTCACATAAAATTATTGAGAATTGGGAATGAAAGTTAGATTTTTATAGTGCTAGATATTTGCCTGACAATATTCTATGTAGATATCAATTATATACACCAAAACATAAGTTAAGCATAATATAAATAGAACTGCAATTCTAAAATGTTACAAAAAGCAAAAAAAAAAAAAGCTATTGTAAGATGAACTGTTGTGGGATAGATACATTTTATATGTAATGCAGACTTGCCTATAATGGTATGTAAATTCACTTTTATGTTTGTAAGACTTGTGTGTAATATAAAAATATTCAAAATATCCATGTAAATGGTTTAGACAGCTAGTACTGCACCATATTTAAGCAAAGCTGCCTTCAGTTATTAAATACAATACAGTAATAAAAGGATCAGAATGTTTTAGGTATGGTATGTATATATACACATGTACATAGAGAATTACGTATATCAGGAACTGTGTAACTTTTGCTGGTGAGTATACCCCCGGTACTATATCCATACCACATATATTGCATTGCTTTGTGGTTTGTTGTTATGAACATGTAATTTAGCATGAATAGCATTCATAATTTGGTCTTAAACCTGTTCAAAATATGCATGTTAACTTCAACATTGCCATGCAGTTTTTTCATATACTATGTTTGTAATACTCAGGACATTTCAAATTCATTGACTCACTATGCTTAGTCAGATGCGAAAATGTATTATTTTTTGGTGGAATACATTCAACAGTAACCCAGCTTTAAAGTAAAAGCAGTGATGTAGTCCAGAATTATTTTCAAATATTTTTGAAAATTATGTGGAACATTCACCGTGATCAGAAATTTGCCCCGTTAAAAATAAATAGGGTGCCTACACTCAAACATGCCCTACAGGCACACCCACCAACAGATTGCCTGCAGACAAGCTGATTTGAATATGTCTATGGATAGGCTTCAAAGATATACTTATCTTTAAAAATCCCTATGGGGGTGGGGGGTGTTATAGTGGGCCCACTGTCTAATCTGTCACATGTACAAATTGTGACCATTCAAATCACTGGTACCCAAACGTTGTCGGCTATGTAGAATCTGTTGCCATCTATCACCTTCATAAAAATAAGATGGAACAGCAGGGTCGTGTTTGTTCATTTGTATTTTAAACAATTTTAACGAAGAAGAATTTCTAATATCAGGCAAAAGATTGTTCCATAATTTTACTGCAGAAGGAAAGAAGGAGTTCGAAAACAATTTTGTTTGACAAAAATATGTTTGTAGGTTCTCTGCATTACGCATGTAGTATTCATTACATTCTGCAGCAGAGTGAGGTAGTCGTAACGTTAAACAAGTTGGTAACGTTATTTGAAAGTTTATACATCATACAGAGTTTGTGTCGCTTCCTCCTTTCTAGTAAAGGTATGAAACTGGTTTCTCTATAATATAACAATTGGTGAGATGTTCCTCTAACAGCACCACAAATTGTACGACGAGCATCTAATTGGAGATTTTCAAATTCAGTTTGACAGTGTATAGGAAGTTTCTATGTCTAGTCTACACGTATTTAGGTAATACCCTCCCCCCCTCCCAAACCCCCATAAGGCTCCTGAAGATGCATCTGAGATGCATGCATCAGTTTAGTACTATAGTACTGTCGGAAATAGAATAAAAATTATTTTCGTGGATTATTTCTTACATAGTAAACTGACAAGTAAATATTTTGTACATATCTATTTAATGATAGTCTACCTAATTTAGCATTTACTTGTTTGGGCGCTCATTGATGTTCAAGGTGGTGTTTACTCTTGAAATTAAAACAAAAATGTCAGTAAACAGGTGTTTTGTGCACTTTACTGGAACAGACTATAACTAATTTTGGTCAACATTTGTCAATTCATTGCTGTTACAATATGTGAGGGCCTGTTTCTAATGATAGTTTGCCCCTATCCCTCTCCAAAACAAAATATTTGTAGTCATTTATAAGTAACTTTTGAGCAAAACTGTCAAGAGCCATTATGAGTGATCCATTATACCTGTATTAAAGGTGCTATCTCAATGTTGCCCAATGACAGCTATTGCAAATCTTTTTTCTTTTTTTTTAAATTAAATTTTTATTTAAGATTTAAAGAAGACACCTTTTACAATATGCCAATAAATGATTATAGGAAATAATTTTATCTACTGTTAGAAAATACATTTTTATTGAAGAATCTTTATCACAGCTCGCATTATATAGCACCTTTAAATTGTTGTAAGATTGTGTAAATTTCTAATGTACTTATATTGAATTTATATTCAATAAATATGCTTGTCATAATTAATAATTTATGCTGCAATTCAAACTAATCAGTTAACTTGCAGTTTTAAATTAAAAGTTTGTTTAAGGGTAAATGAAATTGACACATATCAATCAACATGTGTTATAGTCTGTTTCAATAAAGGTCACAAATCACCTGTTTACTGACATCTTTAGTTTAATTTCAAGAGTAAACACTACTTTGTACATCAATGAGAGCGCAAACAAGTAAATGCTAAATTAGGTAAAGTATCATTGAATGGGTATTTACAAACTATTTACTTGTCAGTTTAATATGAAAGAAATAATCGACAAAAATTTTTTAAATTCTATTTCCGACAGTACTTTAGTAGCCAATGAATAATCATATCGTCGCGTGAGAGCTAAAAGGTCGTAAGTGGCATATACGACCTAAAACGTCTTTTTTGCATGTTCGGAATCGCCATCCCTGATTAGGCCTACATATTGTCACAAAAAATCGTAGCTGTGTCCCTAATTGTATCGCTTATACAAAAGGATTTAAATGGTCGTAAGTGAATCACAGATATCAATTTGCACGAAAATAGACGTAACTGACACATACGACTTTCCTCGGATTTGCTTGCTGTCCATTATGTGAACACAACTGGTCATGTGTGGTAGATACACCCTTTTTAAAGGGAGTTTGCTGCAATTTTTAAGATGTGATCGACTAACAGAGACTTTTTAACGATTGTAATTACATATTAAATATATTTCTCTGCATAAAATATTAGTGGCTATATATTAAATGTGTTTCTGATCGTTCTAATATTTGTACTAGTTTAAATTTCATTTTATTTCCTAAAATGTATACGAAATTATTTTGAAGACAAAATCCAGTTGGAGCTTCTTACAAATATTAAGACGACCAGAAACACATTGAATATACAGACACTGATATTCTAAACAAGAAAATATATTTATCATGTAAGTTTAATCATAGAAATATTTTATTAGTCGGAGATATTTTACAATGCAGCAAACTCAGGAATGTCCCTTTAAATACAGTTCGTTATATAATTATGTCTGACATAGGTTGTATGTGCCAAACACGACACATATGTATTCTTTGTTATCGGTCTATGATATAAATTATAAATGCGAAGTACAATAGAGCATACATTATGTCAATATTTTTATGTGCTTGAATCCTAAAAATATGACTTTTGTCGTTGTGAGAGCCCGGTCTATTTAAGAAAAACATTTGGTACTGCATGCAACTAACCATTTGGCAACAGACAAGAATGGTGTCTGTATATATAAATAGGAATTGCAGTAACATTAATCTTTGTATGGTCTGCTATATTATGTGCACCATAATTATAATAATATACATGTTTTGGTGAATTTTCTTGAAAAA